>NC_084587.1:35492516-35692516 GCF_033807715.1 Cololabis saira
GCTCAGGTTGTCTTCAGCAGAAAGGCTATTAAACTATGCCAATGAATTCATAACATCCCTTCCCACAAAAGGTCAGCCTTAAAATTGCTCTCTTAGCAAGTCTACAGGGAGCCACATGACTCGCCCTCAGCTTCACAGACCGCTGTTAGTCAATACAGTGCTTTTTCTTAGCGTGTTTTGCTGATCTGGCCTCGCATTTATGTGTACTAAATCTAGCGTTTAGATTTGCATTGCAAAATGTTTTGATCCTAGTAGAAACACAAGGAGAAGATTTCCAGATCTGCTCGGAATCCTCTGTGCTGTGTCTGGCCTTTAACCTCATCCATCTGCCTCTTCCCCTCGCATCCCATGTGGATAAGTTTTCAGGAAACTCAAAAAATAAGGCACACATTTTTTTCTTCTATTTAAAACTGTTTTGAATTATTATTTTTCCTGCATTAATCCTAATTTTAAGATTCTTAATCATTCAAATATAATGTATTAATTAATTGATCCTTCACTCATCCATTTGAATTGAAAGATGAGTTGGAGAATATTACAAAAACAGATGGGCAGCAGAGAATTAGACGCCAGCGGGGAGAGAGCTTGGGCAGGAATACTGATGGGAGAATCATTTGTTTTGTAATTGTGCATGAACATAGAACCGAATCAGGCTGGTTTGGAGACAAGAAAGAGACAAAAAAAGAAAAAAAACTGAACCGAGCTTCAGGGATGATGACATCTGGCACATACTCGCACTCTTGCTTCGTCACGTTTTTTGAGTTCTTGTTTGTTTCTGGGGGAATTACTTGGACCGTGGGGGAGTTGTCTGCAGGAAATACAGACATCAATCTTCCATAACATGAAACGCAAAATAGAAACGCGTCAAAGTAGCATTCTCAGCATGTTGTTGGGCACTACTCTAGAATTACAGAGACATGCATGAAGTCAAAATACATGTCCTCATATTTCAAATGCATGAGAAACACTTTGACTTGAGCAGCCTGATCAGTTTCTGAAAGTAACGCTGACATTCTGGTTCTTGGTCGTCATGATTCATCATAAACATCCTGACAGTCATATTCTTGTAATTTTATGCCTTGATAAAACTGTCACTGAACATCTTCGGTTCCATCAGTATCTCAGCTGTCACAATAGACTTTGAGCAGGTTGCAAGCTGCTGCACAACAGTTCTTAACACTTTGCGCCCCACTGAGTTGTGATGGTAGCCTGTGTGTGTGTGTGTGTGTGTGTGTGTGTGTGTGTGTGTGTGTGTGTGTGTGTGTGTGTGTGTGTGTGTGTGTGTGTGTGTGTGTGTGTGTGTGAGACTCCACATGGAGTCTGTCCAGGGTTCCACAGTAGTCAGTTCTCACAAGATTTCAAACTTTCCTGAGGGGATTGAACGATAAACAGCCAAGGTTTATTCTGGAACTGCACACCCCCCATGGTCCCTCCTCTCCTCAAATGTATTGTTGTTGTATATCCCTTTCCTTCTTTTAACAGCTTTCCTTTCCATTTCTCTTGAATTCAGCTCTTCCCCTTTCTTTTTCTATTATTTCGCCATCTATCCCTTCACATTTTTTTATTGTTCATCTTTTTTCTCTTTTCCTTTTGTCTTCTTATCTTTCCAATTACCCCCTTTGCCTGTCCCATAGTCACCTTCTGTCATTTTTTTCCTCTTATTTTTCTTTCCATTCTACCAATCCTCATCGTTCCCCTCTTTACTCCTTGTCTTCCCTTTTCCTAACCTTTCTCTCCTCCTCCTTTTCCTTCTCTTGTGTATGGTGACCTCTCCTCCCCAGTGACAGTTTGACTAAGTGGGAACTTGTAGCAGAAATATGAAATCAACAAACCAGACACAAGGCAGGAGGGATGTAACTGCTGCCTGGAGATAAGAAACAAGCTGCCAGCAGCTCTGTAGAGTCCCTCCTCATCTCTCCCTCTCTCTTTCTCTCTCTTGTTCACAGAGTTTCATGTGCATGTGGCAGCAGGCAGGTAATTGACGCTCTGTTTTGGTGGACAAGAATTACACCAGAGAAGGATTCAATTTCATGGACCTCCCAAAGGCTCTGCATCCATACTCCCATTACACCATCATTTTGCAAGGGGATGATGAACTTATCATTATGATGCAACACCAGGGAGATGCAATATCAGTGGGAACATTCACAATCAAAGCTACTTTAATACACTAAACTGATTCTCTGAGCCAGATCCCCAATAGCCTGAATCCATTTCTTTTAAAATCAAACACTCTTTCAGCAAAAACCTTAATGAGTTTCACTCAGTTGCACTCAATTTGCAGATCTCATCTACTTGTTTTGCAAAAGGCTAAATGTAATTTTAGCCAATCTAATACATTGTTCACTGTGTTGCACCAAAGCTTGCAGAGGTACACCAAAAACATATGACCATTCAAAACTGATTCCACTGGCTGAGAGTGATGTGATCAATATAATCTGGTTCAGCGTGCACACATTAGGGCAAGCTTGAAAATAAGAATTGATAGAAATAATGTGAAATAAGAGGCAGAGATGTGTAAGAGGGTTGTATATGAAGAGGACCGGGACGAGTCACACCAAGGACAGCCATTTCAGATGTAATCAGAGCTGTTGTGATTGACAGCCCTGAGAGAAGCAGAACAAAGGAAACAATCCGTCCTTAGCGTCCTAGCGTCCTTTTGTATCCAGGTAATTGTTGACAGTATTTGACTTTTAAACGTGTGATAGATGTGTAGTACATGGCTTGTGGAGTTTTGTTAAAGAGAAGAACATTACTGTCTTTACTGTAATCCAGGTAACTTTTGTAATGGCATGGTCATTTTCTTCTTCTTTGTATTATCATTTATTTGATAACTGTAAGACTGCCATGTGTGGGTGGAGGGAGTCCAGTCATCTGGGAACATGAGTAGGCTTTCACATCTCACTTTGCATTAAATACAACAATAAGTTCTTATTAGGCAACACACATTTTTTAAGACATAACAGCCAGCATTATGCTTCTGTACATCTGACATGTCCTTCATCACAACAGTGATAGTACAGAGCAAATCCACAGTTCACCCTTGAGCGTAACCTGTCAAGGTTCGGATGATTAGGACCCCAAAAAAAACGTGGTTTAATAACTTAAAAAAACCAAAGCGATGCTGAGCAGGATTGCAAAAAAACAAGAGACATAGTGGAGAGAACAGTACGGATGTCCAGGGAGTAAGGGAAATTCAAGACAAGATATACACAGAAATCTTGACGACACACAGGTGCAATTGATCAGTTAGGAACAAAGAACAGACAATCAGTCCCCGTTTACACGTAGCAAAAACAGTGGTGTTTTCATGCGTTTTGGCCGTTTGTTTACATGAAAACGAAACTCAAAGTCACCGAAAACAATCAGTTCTGAAAACTGGCCAACCGGCCAAAGTGGAGATTTGCAAAACCTCCGTCTTCACGTTTGCTTGTAAACAGAGGGAAACGGACCTTTAGGCTTCAGAACGTCACATTATGTGACAGAAATGTCACCAGTCTCATGTGTGCGACCTGTGTTTACAATTTGTTTGGGCCTCGACAATATTTTCTTGTATTTTACCTGTTTTATATTCTAAAGTCACACTTAAAAGTAACTCCACTTCTCTGTCACTCCAAATGAAAGACTTTTGTTGTTGCTTCCGGGACCACCCTTGGAACAGGGACAGGAGGGGATTGTCGGCACAGATGACGTCTCTCCATTTTTGCTCATAAAGGTACTGAATGCTCTTGGGTCTCCCATAAGCAAGGCGCATTCCTCCTCCTCCTCCTGCCAATGCAGTAGACATCCGCTGCTAATCCAGGATGCGAGAACAGACATGGAGGCGCACGTCGAGCCCTGGAAATCTGAAAAAAAAAAAAAAAAAAAAAAAACAGAACAGACACGAAACAGGCACGGAACCGGCCAAAACACGAGCAGCAACGGTCCCAAGTCTCGAGATCCAATCACAATCTGAGCTAGGCTGCCGCGATTAACTAACCTCAAAAACTACAGAGCAAGCATGCAGGTGAACGAGCCGATGTATATGTGTGTGGCTATGTGTGTGTGTGAATGTGTGTATATGTGTGTGTGCGTGTGCGTGTGCGTGTGTGTGTGTCTGTGTCTGTGTCTGTGTCTGTGTGTGTGTGTGTGTGTGTGTGTGTGTGTGTGTGTGTGTGTCTGTGTCTGTGTGTGTGTAATAATCCTATCAAAGCTCCACCTGAAGTGTATCTATAGTGGGGGGGGGGGCAACCCCGCCACCCGCGAGACCGGAGGCCGACAAGGAAGAACCCGGAACCCAGGCCACCAGCAACCCCACAGAGGGCGAGAAGAGGGCGGGAGGCAACCCACCGCCAGTGAGGCCCGCCTCCTCCCAGCGGGGAGGGGACCCGCAGGCGGGGCCCCCATGACTACGGGAAGAGGAAGCCAGGGAACCCACGGCGGCGGACCGGGACCCAGGCGAACCCCAACAATCCGGCACGGGCCGGACATGCGGCCGGGAGGCCCTCACCCTCCAGGCCAATGATCCCCACCCGGCGAGAAGCCAGCCTGCCCGGAGAGACAGAGTCGCCCCGGCCGCCGACATGGGCAGGCGCACCCGCCCCCACGAAAGCGGCCCTCCAGGACCAAAGGAGCGCCCCGCCGTGCGGGCAGTGGGGGGGACTGGAGACGGGCCCGGAGAGAGGGAACCCCCCAACAGGACGACACCCGCGCGGGCCCCACAAACTGAAAAATGAAATAAAGATCCTAACTGTTAAAAAATTCTAAACTATTATAACTGTTCTAGGGAATCGAGAATAGACTTGGATTCAAAGTTTGGCAGTTGGATTACAATGCTACACCTCGTGCATGCTCAGAACAGGGGATCAATTTTAAGTGAAGAGTCAGTGTAATCTTTTGGGTTCATAACACAGTCTTACATTTCTCCGTGGGCTTGTTAGGGAAGGAGCAGCAGGATCTTGACCAGGCAGGGCATCCGGTCTCTGCTGTACTTTGGGACGACATCAGTTTTCATCGTTCTGTTGCGACTATGACAGTGTTTCAACAACCAGCACATTATAAATGTTTGCCTTCACCATAATCTCCTTACTTCAAGCCAATGGAGGAGTTTTTCTCACTATGGCAACTGACAAGCCTACAGCAGGGGAAAATCTCCTACGAGCCACAGAATTTGGTTTGCTATTACAGGTGTAGAGTCCTGCCAATGCTGGATCTGGCAGACCGCAGAGTTTATTCTATTTATTATTATTTTTCCCTGTTTCAGTGAACATAGCCTGTGATGTAGGAAAGATCTTGTGGCTCAACCCCATGCAAAGATGTGATGCTGCATTTTATTGTACCATTTGTACCATCAGTTAAGTGCATCCAAACAGTCAATGCTCCATTTCTCAGAATATAGTATTTGCATTACCAAATTAACTTTTCCAAGTATTTTGTAATGAAAACTTTGCTGTGTTTTTTTACTTTGTTTTTTTCTAATATTTGAGCACACCTGAAACAATCAGGGAATGGGATTGTGAATGCTGTATTGTTGCTTAGCAATTGTCTAAACCCTATATTACAGAGAATTGCCCTGTTAAATGTTCTGTGGTTGATAGAAAAAAGATAACTGGAGCCATGTGGACAAGTTACGAAAGACCCACAGAGGAAGAATGACAAAGAAAATGAATCTCCATCTTTGCTGAAGCAGACGTGACAAAAAATATCTGGAACAATCAAAAACAAAACAAAATTGGGTATACAGCTCGGTTGTGGGGAGTGCGGAGGACTCGCCTCTGGATAAGACCTGTAGAGATATTTGATTGCAAAGAGATTATGATGTTTATGTGAAAGAAGGTCTGTCCATCACAGAGCAAATATGTAGGGAAGAAAAGGAGTCCTGTTGTGTCACGGCCAGTAACAGAACACTTGTGTGTGTTGATGTGATGATGATGTGTGTTCATGGATGTTCACACTGGTGTAGACTAGATCATTTGTCAGGGTGACTGAGTGTTTTGCTATAACTATGCATTTGTTTCTTGAATAGCTGTGGATGTTCTTGTTCTCTGCTTTGTTTTCTTTATCATCCAAATTACTTTTTGTTTTAAACTGCTTTGCACGGGTCTTAACTGGCTTTTTAATGAATTAGCCCGGCCAGAGGTCTGTGAAATAACCTTTTATGCTCTCAATAAAATCACTGAATATCTGAAATGAGTCTTCATGTGAGATGCACCCACTTATCAACAATAAGCAGGAGATGATTCCTTCGATTTGTCTGCAATCTGAGTTGCTTAATCTGCTCGCTTAATTATTTTATTCAATTCAATTCAATTTTATTTATATAGCGTCTAATACAACAAAAGTTGTCTCTAGACGCTTTCCAGAGACCTAGAACATGATCCCAGAGCAATTATTACATAAACATAAACAATGGCAGGTAAAAACTCCCATAGTGGGAGAAAAGCCTTAAGCCAAACAGTGGCAAGGAAAAACTCCCCTTTCGGAGGGAAGAAACCTTGAGCAGGACCAGGTTCATAAGGGGGGACCCTCCTGCCGAGGGCCAGACTGGGGGTCGGGGACGTCAACAGCACAGCAGGCAGGTGGAAGCAGCAACGGGATGACCGGGGGTGGGGACCGCAGGCCAGCACGCAGCTCCCGAAGCTCCGGCCCAATCAGCAAGTCCCAGGCCGGCAGAGGATGCTGCACCATGTACAAAAGAGAAAAAAGAGAAAAAAGAGGAGAAAAAGGTGGGCCAGCACAAGAAACTACAGGAGCGACTCTAAACGACTCTAAACACAGTTTACACTACCTAGAGATTTACCAACACCAGCTAGAGGTTTACTAAACACTAACTATAGGCTTTACTAAACAGAAAGGTTTTAAGTTTAGTTTTAAAGGTGGAGGTGGTGTCAGCCTCCTTAACCCAGATTGGAAGTTGGTTCCATA
The DNA here is from genome assembly GCF_033807715.1 of Cololabis saira. Lineage (NCBI taxonomy): Eukaryota > Metazoa > Chordata > Actinopteri > Beloniformes > Belonidae > Cololabis > Cololabis saira. Next base: position 35,499,420 of record NC_084587.1, read on the forward strand.
GTAATGGTGCCTGATAGCAGAACGCCCGCCCTCCAAATCTACATTTGGATACTCTAGGAACTATGAGTTAACCTGCACTCAGAGAACGGAGAGCTCTGCCAGGAACATAAGGTACTATCAGGTCTTGCAAATAATGCGGAGCTAAGCCGTTTTGGGCTTTATACGCAAGTAATACAATTTTAAATTGGATTCTGAATTTTACGGGTAGCCAATGGAGCGACGCTAACACTGGAGAGACGTGGTCTCTCCTGCTAATTCCTGTCAGCACTCGCACTGCTGCATTTTTGATTAGCTGGAGCCTATTCATCAAATTACTTGGACATCCTGCCAATAACACATTACAGTAATCTAGTCTAGAAGATACAAACGCATGAACTAGTTTCTCTGCATCACTCTGCGAGAGGATTTTCCTAATCTTTGCAATATTAAGGAGATTGGTTTTACAAACCTGATAAACATATGGTTTAAACGACAAATCCTGATCGAAAACAACACCAAGGTTCCTCACAGTTGCACTGGAAGCCATCGCAACACCATCTAATCCCTTCCTAAGATGCTCTGGACCAAGAATGATAACCTCTGTTTTATCTGAATTTAGAAGCAAGAAATTTCTGGACATCCAGTCCTTGATGTCCCTAAGACAGGCCTGAAGTTTAAAGCGACACTACGTAACTTTTCCACCTTAATATCGGTTCTGTTTCATCCGGCTTCATAGACAAGTAGAGCTGCGTATCATCAGCATAACAATGAAAGTGTATGCCGTGATTCTGGAATATACTTCCCAATGGCTGCATGTATAAACTGAACAAGATTGGCCCTAGCACTGAACCCTGCGGAACACCATAACAGACCCTTGACTGTTCTGAAGAAACCTCATGTACATGAACAAACTGGAACCTGTCAGATAGATATGATTTAAACCAACGTAAAGCTGTCCCTTTAATCCCAACAACATGCTCTAACCTGTGCAGTAAAATGCCATGATTTATAGTGTCAAAAGCAGCACTGAGGTCCAGTAGAACCAGTATGGACACTAATCCCTTATCTCAGGCCATAAGGAGGTCATTCGTGACTCGAACCAGTGCTGTCTCTGTGCTATGATGCATTCTGAACCCAGACTGAAAGACTTCAAACAGATCATTTCTATACAAATAGTCACATAACTGGCTTGAAACTGCCTTTTCCAGAATTTTAGATACAAATGGAAGGTTGGAAATTAGTATTTAATTAGCAGTAATTAGTAGTTGTGTGTAAAGAGGTACACCAACATGATTCAATTTCATATTGAAATAACTAATTCATGATAATAAATGGAACCGGTCTAACCTGTCTTTCACTTGTGAATAATCTTTCTTAGTGCAAAATGATGGATTTTGGGTTGTTTAGAAGTAGCTTCAAAGCCAGAAACAATTGCTTCTTTAAGATCAATGGGGATTTATTTCCACTTTGACATCAGGTTCACAGACCAGAATGCTCCAGACAAGAAAACTGCTTAAAACTTGTACCTTTACACAAATGTTGGTAATAATGAATGAATCAAGATCATTTGATTATCAGCATCTGGCTGTGTGGATCACCCTCCTTATTTAAATAGGTGCAGTAAAAGTTCACTTACATTTTCCATTTTGGCTTAATTTTTCACTAAGGAATGACAACAGGGATTTGTCGTATGTTGCTGTTCATCTGAAGTTGTATTGGGTGTGGTGATTAGTAATATTACCTCAAACCATGTAGGTTCACAAATACAGTATAAATCCATCTGGGCCTGTTGTTTGTGCAGTTTGTTCTCCTCGTGTTCGTGTGGGTTTTCTCCAGGTACCTCCTACAGTCCAGAAACATGCAGGATGGTTGATCAGTGACACACTAATTGTCTGTGGGTGTGAGTGTAAGGATACATGAGTATTTGTCTCTGTGTGGGCCTATTTACACGGGTGACCTGTTCAGGGTGTAACCAGCCTCTTTCCTGATATCAGGTTGGATAGACTCCACTAACCACCTGGAATACCTGAAGTTGCCCACTAAAATATTTTATTTTTCATCATCTGACAAATCAAATAAAAAGGATTCTGAAATAAAATGTTCTACTTTTAGTGCATGACTAAATATGCTGTGATGTTTATTTATGATAGTTTATCTCTCTTGAAAATGTTGATGCAGCATATGTCTCACTTCTGGTTTGAAAGTTAAAAGCCCGCCAGGTCACAACGGGGGAGACTGCACATTGAATCTTGATGACTCATCCATAACTTAGTTTCAGGGTGACATATACTCTAGCAGATGAAAGTTTCAATCTGCATTTAAAAGGCATTCTCTTTCCTTTTCCCTTACCGCTGGACATACTTTCCCGCAGCTGTAAGGCAAAGAGCACACCAGCATTCCTCAACTTAAGTTGTTTGAAATGCAAAAAAAGTGAGGTGTGTTTTTTGCACTAAGAACATGTCAGCCTAAAGCACTGCAAATGTCATGGTATCTGTAGATTGCTAGGTGTGTCTTTCCTCTTGTTTCCCTATCCTCAATGGGTCATTAGCCCCTTGCGGACAGCCAGTCTCTTCTGCTCCTGGAGCACCTTTATTCTGCAGTGCTTAAATCTGTCCGTCATAGGGATGTTGAGTCTGCATTAAGGCAGTCTGTGTTGAGGCAGTCGGGCAACGGCGTCCAGTCCAGCTGTTGCATCACGCCTCGTGTCAAGCAAGCTAAAAATGCTTGCCACTAGTTTTTACACTGACCAACGCTGCCATTCGCTGCAAATCGCTTTGCCAGAAGCAAAACCGGGTCATCCCGATGTTCATCCGTCCTCCTTTTGAAAAATACACCTGTCTGGCGGCATATAAATGTTGCTGATGTAGGGATAACACGTCCTTCTACATGCCCACACTGGTTACGCAGGTGTCTCCCTCCTGCAGCCACATTGCAAATGCCAGTAGTGACAGCAAAGGTGAGGCCAGCTCAGCTATGTGTCCCATGGGAACAAATAGGTAGCATTTTATTCATTTATTTTAGTCAGCTTTATTTTTGCATTGTGGTTTATTCAAGGACTGAATGAATCTGCCACTGACCAGAGGGGGGTTAGCGTGCCTTTGTGAAATCACTGCGAATCCACAGTTGAAGAGCGCATGAGAAATGAAGAAGTTATCTCCAGCAGTGTTTCCAAATATTTTAAGCACATGGATTGGCTCGAGGATTATCATAAAAAGCAATGCAACCGAAGCATTTATAACAGACTCACTGCTAAAGCAGGGGAGATGGCAGAGGTGAGCTCAGATGAAGGGATTTCAGCTGAAAGATGAAAACAAGGCCGGAAACTTCCACAGACTGACTAGCCTGAGTAAGGAGTGGAGTCAATATAATCGTAGTTGATGGTAACACAGTGCAGTGTAATACCAGATTATAGACTGTTGCCTCTGAAACAGAGTGCCCTGACGTATGACCATTGTTTCATGAGTGGGAGGTGCTGTTTCCACATACTAAACATACTAAATAACTTGTTGTGAAAGATGCGTTTATTATATAAATAGCTTTTTGGATCAAATATTTTACCTGCTATTTATGTTCTTTATTTTGCACTTAGCTCATAACACCAGCCCTGCTTGGCTTGAAAAAGCAAGATGCTCTGACTAGGAAGGAGTAAATGCACCTTGATGAAATTAAAACTTCCTGTTTTGGCAACACTGATTTTCTGTGTTTTTATGCTGCAATTTCCATGCAAAAGTGGTGATTTCTTGCCTCGCTCTGACACACCTTGTGTGTGTGTGCGCGTGTGTGTGTGTGTGTGTGTGTGTGTGTGTGTGTGTGTGTGTGTGTGTGTGTGTGTGTGTGTGTGTGTGTGTGTGTGTGCCTTCGTGCGTGTGTGTGTGGTTACTGGCTCTTTGGCAGTCTCTGGCAGCCCAGACCACCTGCCACGACTCTTGTTGACCTGCCTGCTTGCTCGCAGGCTCACTAACTCACCTCTCAGTTGACCTCATCAGTCAGTTTTTCACCTTTTCTCCTCAAAGCTGCAGCGTAGTCTGCATCTTCCAGGAGTTTCACAACAACCTTCAAACAGTTTATTCCTATCTGCTTTCAGATCCAGTTGTACCAGTCCTTGTGGTGACAATGGACTACTACAACTGCACTTACATGATATGAACCTGCCACACAATCATCCTCTATAAACTCATCCAACTGTGTGATGTCACTTTTTAAATTGATGTAGAACAATGAATAGTCACAGTATGATGAATGTGTTTATACGTCTAGATTATTGAAAAAAGTAAACAGAGAAGAATAAATTGTACTGTCATTTGATCACAGCTGGAACTGGCAACATTTTCCGTTAATGTGTTGCCATCCAAACACTAAGAAAATAGAGTGTTTATTGTATAAATGGCAGCAATTTTCTGGTCATGGACCATGGTTATAGTGTTTTAGGCAACAGAAGCACAGCTATTTAGCCTAGCCAAAAACCCTGGGGTGATTTTTGTGTCAGACATTGTGATTGAATACTCTGTGCTTAATATGCCAGCCCTTTCCCCTCTTTTGTTTCTCTGCAAAAGATGAGTAGACATCTCATTTGTAAAAAATGGTTCATCCTGCGACGCTGAGGTCTGTGCAATATCCGTTTGCATCTTTTTGCGATGCATTTCATTTATCCAGTTAAATGGGTGATCTTTCATGGTTAGTGTCTCTTCCCCTCATTGCCCCTAAATGTATCTCCCCAAAGTATACAGACGTGGTATTAATAAAAGGATTTGCTATCCAGGAAAAAAATTAAAGAAAGAAAAGAAAAGTACCCACTGAGATTCAAAAGAGGTTACTGATATCATTTTTTCTACCTTCTTTGTTAACCTGCTAAGCTTTTTGTTAAACTGCTCAAAACTGAAAGAATGGTCAAAGTTTCTAGACTTTTTTTCTTTACCTCAAAGCCAAAAGCTGAATATTTCTGTTGTATTTGTTGTATTCAGCATTTTTTCAGTTTCAGTTTTTTTCAAGCAGTGCCACTGGTTTACTTTGATTCCATTATAGCAGCCTTCTGCCTTTGTTTGAACACCCACAGTCATAAAGAACACCTGGGCTTTGTAAAGCAGAAGCGCTGAAGGATGGACATACATCTACACTTGTAAGCTGCTCAGCACAAACAGATTCACAGTTGTTTACAGACTTACTGGAAATGCAGGGAACATCACTCCTTTAATATGTCTCAGTCACAGCGCTGTGTAACAGCCTTTGCTCCCTTACACATCTCTTCTGTTCTTGCTTTATTTTTTGTTCGCACTTACTTGTTTCAGGTCATCTAACACATATTGATATTAGACAAAGCTAACCGACCAAATGAAAAATGCCCTTTTCAAATTATGATAAAGTTATCCAAAGTAACTTTGTGAAAAAATACTTGCGGCCTAAAATAGCCACTTCTGCTACCATAAGCAACAACAATTGCTATGAAGTGCTTTGGATAACTGGCCGTGAGTCTTTCTAATCACTGCAGAGGAATTTTAGAACTCAGTCATTGGAAGGTTTTTGAGCTTGAACAGCTTGTTTAAAGTCATGCCACTGCATCTCAATTGGATTTAAGTCCGGACCTTGACAGGGCTACTCTGAAACATTCACTTTTTTATTTTGAGTAATTCAGATGTGGACTTCAGGTAGGCATCGCATTATTGTCCTGCATTTGTAAAAAATGGTTCATCCTGCGACGCTGAGGTCTGTGCAATATCCGTTTGCATCTTTTTGCGATGCATTTCATTTATCCAGTTAAATGGGTGATCTTTCATGGTTAGTGTCTCTTCCCCTCATTGCCCCTAAATGTATCTCCCCAAAGTATACATCCATTCAAGCTTGAGCTTAAGGTCACAAACCGATAGCTGGACATTTTCCTTCAGGACTTTCTGTTAGAGAGCAGAATTCATGTTTCCACCAATTATGGCAAGTCATCCTGGTCCTGAAACAGCAAAGCAGCACCATGTTGACTGTCACTATGGTGTTCTTTTTCTGAAACACTGTTAGTTTTATGCAAGATGTAACGGGACGCACTTTTGTCTCATCAGTCCACACAATATTTTCCCAAAAATCTTTGGTATCATGAAAAAGTTCATTTTTTTGGCAAATATTTGGCTTTGTGTTCTTTATGGTCAGCAGTGGTTCGTTGGGAACTCCCCCAAAGATGCGTTTTTCTTCTCTGTCTTTTTCTTACTGTTGAATCATGAACACTGACCTAAAGTGAGGTAAGTTAGGCGTTAACTGAGGCCTGCAGCGGTTTAGATGCGGTTCTGGGGTTCTTTCGAGACCTCTATGAGTCGTCAATGCTCCCTTGGTGTACTTTTGTTATCCTGGCCACACCTTGGAATTTTTGTCACGTGTTTTTCTCCATTTGTGGATAACAGCTCTCGCTGCGGTTCGCTGGAGTCCCGAAGACTTAGAAATGGTTTTGTAATCCTTTCCGGACTGACAGATGTCAATAACTGTGTTCCTCATCGGTTCTTCAATTTCTTTAGATTGGGGCATGATGTGTTGCTATTTTAAGATCTTTTACCCAACTTTATGTCGTCAGTCAGGCTCTTTTTTTGTGAAAATTACTTTTTCACATTGGACCAGGTTAATTTGGATAGTGTTTTCTCTGTAATAAATTAAATTATCTTTTAAAAATTGTATTTTGTATTATTTCAGTTATCTGGTAATAATTACAGACACCATCCCCAGAATGACAATGGAAATCAACTGAGAACGGTCCGTGTTTGCTGATGGTTGTGACATAGTTTAGTTTAGATGCTCCAGATGTGCTTTTATGGCTTGTTGCCAAGTGTACATCCATTAGACTTTGGTCAGAAGTATCTTATCTTTGGCTTGTACAAAGCAGAACCACAGGTGCACATGGGTAAATAATAAACCACCAAGACAATGAACAAAATCGAGAAAGAAAAACAGTGTTTTTTTCCACTGAATTTGATAAAAAAAAAAATTATATATACAGTATATATATATATATATATATATATATATATATATATATATATATATATATATATATATATACATATATATATACATATATATATATATATATATATTATATTCTATAGCATTTAACATTTTTGTGTATTGTTAAGAAGACAAGAAAGTATCTAAAAAGAATCCCAAGGGAACAAGCTAAACAAGTGTGTATAAGTGTGTAGTATCTACTCATACTGTTATTTTTGTGTGTGACTCTGTCACGTTCAAAGATAAAATGCTACAATAATTTCACCTCTTGGACACCACACAAAACCTGGCAACATTGCAAGATATCGCTTCAGTGAGGAATGCTTTCTGTTTGACTTTATTGAAGCTAAAGGGCAAAGCGAAGGCTTTTGCCATAATATGACAAATCTCTGCTGACTCAAAATCAAAACAAGACAAAACAAACAACAACAAAAACCCTCTGTTTTTTGTCTGGTCTCATATGAGTTTTTACATGATAGAAAGTATCTCTAGTCAGTTCAGTTTTATTTCTCATTTAAATAACAACATATGTAAAATATAGCCGAACAATTCTTGTGCCTGAATCATGTTGATACTTTGACCTCTGTACAGGAAAATGTAAATATCACAATATTTTCAGCATCTCAAGAAGATGAGGACATTAATCAATCCGTCCATTATCTGTACCCAGTTATTCCAATGCAAGGCCACAGGCTGTGATCGTATATCACAGGCAAGTGGACCAAGGGAGCTGGTAAGAACCTAGACCAAACAGGACAATTTCAGTTTTGCTTTCATTTAATCTTAAGCAATTTCATCCATACCTTACTATCCCTCATGCAATTGAACACAGCATTAAGAGATTCCTTAGAAGGAGCCTTTAATGGCAAGTAAACCTGCACCTCATCAGCGAAGCAGTGAAAAGGAATATTATGCTTCTTAAATATCAACCCTAGGGATAGCTTGTAAAGGGAGAACAGTAGAGGACCCAGAACTGACCCCTGGGGGACCCCACAGGTCAGAGGGGCCACCGAAGAGGAAAACTGTCCCAGCTGCACATAGAAGGATCTATCTGCGAAGTAGGATTTAAACCAGTCCAATGCGGTGCCATTAATGCCTACACAGTGCTTGAGGGGTGACAGGAGAATGGTCTTCAGCCAAAAGGCAGATGAGTACATAAGGCGGATAAAGCTTTTCATCTGAAAAGTCAATGGCCCAGAATATTATCCGTGTTCTGCATGCCTCACAGCCGAGAGGTATGTTTTCTTCAAGTCACTAAGAAGAAATTTAAAGATGGCTAAACCTAATAAGATTTGGGCTGTGAGACTTACCATTTGTCAACCGTGGAGTATTTCATTACCACAAGATGCTTTATCAGTTGTCAGCATTATGCATATGAATGTGACCCAAACCTGCCAGAGCTCACATAATCAGAGGAATGGAGATGAATGCTCAAAGAGCAAGAGAGGGAAAGCCCTCTATCGACATATCAGTTGTTTCCTGAAGATGATCCGTTATTTACAGATTGAAATAAATGACTTGACATTCAGCTTTTTCACGGTTTCATTGTGTTTGAGTAAAAGCCTTACATTGTTCTTCGTTTCATCTCCTCACTTTTTTCATCCATCAGTTTTGTAACAAGTTATAGGCCTGTTCTGCACAAATATCAACATTTTTTTCTTTCTTTTTGAGGAGAGATATTAAGATACCCCAGGGATTATCTGTATGCGTCTCTGTTCCATTGTGACAACTCTTTGTTGTGATGCTCCCTCCTCTTCCTCCTCCTCCTCTCCACTAAGCACCAACTTATTCCTGGCAAGTTCTGAGAGGTGGCCTCTTGCTTTGCCCATCGATTTTCTCTAGTAGCTTGTGGTCTAATTGCCCTTATCAAAATCATGACCTCCTAAATAATGACTGTTTTTAGCACCCTGAACCCTTGCCCAGCAGCTACTGACATTTACTGCAATTAATTAATACAAAACTATTGGGAGTTCCTATCTGCTCTGCTTGGATACGATTTCAGCTTTCATTATGTAACAAGATTTGGCAAGGCTTCAGAATGGGGACATATTTAGCATTTGATATCTCATTGAAAGCAAGCCCAGGCTGAAGTGATGGTGATTTGTTGGTTTGAGCAGAAGATAATGTGGGAAGAATTGCTGCAGAAAGTGGTGGGTCTTTAATCTTGTAAAACCCCAAGAAATGCAGCTTCTACCTATTCTGGAATAGGTGTTAATGATCTGCAGCTGATTTCTAAACATCTCCAACTCACAGTAAACATTGATAGCACAGAAACTCACAGGCCATCCATCCATCCATCCATCCATCCATCCATCCATCCATCCATCCATCCATCCATCCATCCATCCATCCATCCATCCATCCATCCATCCATCCATCCATCCATCCATCCATCCATCCATCCATCCATCCATAGCCTCTAACCACTGCAGCTGCATTTACTGGATCTAATTCCCCACGGGCCGCGACTGGGATTGAAGAAGTGACGTCACCCAGCAGCAGCCACTAAACCAGAGGAAACAACTTAAAAAATGTATATTAAGGATCTTTGTTATAACATTTCATCTTGTCTCGTTTTGGTCAACAAAAATGAAGACACATTTTAGGTTTTTTATTTTGTAATCTACATTTTAGTTTTGCATCTTTGATCACGATGGAATAGAATTAGTCCTGAGTGTTGAACTGGGTTTCCAGTAATCCAGGTAGGTTATCAAATGAAAAGTACAACAAAGAAATCTGAAACACAAAGTCTCAGAAAAGTTATATTGATAAACCGTAACAGTTAAATTCATTTCAGTTTACATTAATAGTGCCAGTTCACAACAAACTAAACTGAAGGCACTTTTCTCAAAGTTTACAAACTCCAATTCAGTCCAATTCCTTATAATTTATGCATAAACCAATAAATTCCAGTTCATAATTAAATTCATTCCAACTCATGATCCAATTTATGATCCATTTCATTTCATCTGAGTCAAAAATTCAAATTTCATGTCATACCAAATCATAAAAAACAGCTGAGCTGAGTAACCCAACAGACTACATAATAGTGCATCACATCTTCACTTTGTTGTATATACACACCATTCGATGATACTATCTGTAACTACAAATTCTATTAAAAAAAGAAAGGTTTTAATCCTAATCTTAAAAGGTAGAGATAGTTTATGTGTCCCAAACACTAAATGGGAGTTTAATAACTGAACGCTCTGCCTATAGTTCCACCTTTGGAAACTCTAGGAACTACAAGCAGCTTGGAGTTTGAGAGTGCTTTATTGTATGATAGGAAACCATAAGTTCCTCAAAGTGTGGAGTAGCTAGGACAAACCCTTAAGGGCCTATGTGAGGAGGAGACTTTTGAATTCTATCAATCAATCAGAAACAAATGACATGAGGATAAAATTGGAGAAATATGATCTCTGTTGCTAATTTTCAGTTCCTGTCTGCAGCTTTCTGTCTGCAGCTTTCTGGATCACCATACTGTGTGCGTCGCCGCGTACCCTACGGCGTAGGCTCTGCGTTGGTGTAACGCGGAACCGTAAATCAGGCTTTACTCCTAGACCGTTTAAAAGTAGACCTGCCGCTGCAGCGGGTCGTTTTTGCAGGAGGGTTCCCAGAGACATCTTTTTCGTGGGGGTTCGGGTTGTGCCTCTGTCTCTCTCAGCCTGTAATTCAGCCTTGATTTCAGCCAGTGCGTTATCATCAGTCTCATATCCTCCGCGGTAACGAGGGTCGAGGAAAGTGCACTTTCGCATTCATTTGCGCACTGAATCAGATTCATACTTGGCCTCCAGCTTTTTTAGAATTGCAGTTTTTATTGACTTTGTTAGTTCGAGGTTGTTTTCTTTTTTGACACTAAATCACTCGGTGCGCGACCTGCCATCTTTCTCCCCATCTCTCTCCCAGTGCGTCTCTCCCCTCCGCGCTGTCAGGTGATGATATCACGTTCATAAACTTTATGGAAAGTCTCAAAATGTAGGCTAAAACATATTCAACTATTTAAGTAAAACTGAAAATCCAACCACACATAAGTGCTACTGGACATAGAATCAATTTTAGGCATTAAATGACTTTTATTTGATATTTAATTGTTATCTCTTATATAAGTCCACTGCATTTTTTCATGACGGTATTGAAAATGATACCGCTGCTATTTTTAGACACCGACAGTATACGGTATTACCGTAATACCGCCCAAGCCTACATCACAGTTGTCCTGAGTCTTGTTGTCTGTCTATGTAACGGGTGAAAAGTAATCTCTCTGCTATTTGGTATCACGGTGTTCAGCGCACTGAACATGGACCAGAGATAGGAAAGAAGAGCGCTGTCTGAGAAGATCAGAAAGAAAATTGGAGACAATCATGTTAAAGGTAAATGTTATTAGACCATCTCTAAGTACCTTGATGTTCCTGTAACTGCAGTTGCAAATTTCATTCAGAAGTTTAGGGTTCACAGGACTATAGACTATGTCCCCGAATGTGGCTGCAAGAGGAAAATTGATAACGATTTGAAGAGGTGCATAATGGGAATGGTACCCACCATTATCCACCATGGGTCCTCCATCAAGATAATGACCAAAACACAACTTAAAATACCTAAGAATGGCTAACAACAAAACATTGGACAATTCTGAAGTGGCTTTTTATGAGCTCCGATTTAAATCCAATTGAACATCTGCGGAAAGAGGTGAATGGCATCCTTCAAACCTGAGACAGCTGGAGTAGTTTGCTTACAGGGAGAGTACAAAAATACCGGTCTACAGGTGCAAAACGTTTATTGATGGTTACAGAAATCGCTTTATTGCAGTGATCGCCTCAAAAGACAAATCGGGATATGGGTTCCATCATTTTTTTTGGTGCCAATTTCAATAATTTGGCTGTTGAACCACAATTCAAAAGCAATGTCTAATGTCAATATTCAAAGTTCAGAAAATGTCTTCCTTTTATTCCTTTTCTTCTTTATAAATCACAGAGTTCAAATCTATTGGCTTCATAGCTCTTTCTCCAGTACCACTTAAAGAGCATTAAAATTCAAAAGTTTGGTCAAAATGACATTTTCAGTTACAGTTTGACTTACATAGGACGTGGAACGTAAAGGTAACACGCCCTGAGAATCACCACCATTCTAGTTAATGAGAATAGTCCCAGCATGCGTGGTGGAGCGCTCCCTGTGGGACTTGAGTCGGGGTGACGACAGAGCAAAACCACTGTAAAACTGAACCGCAGCTAGAGAGTCAGCTACATTTATGATAACTGGCTGATTAAAACCGGCTGTTTTGTATTTTAATATATTTAAGTGGAAACTGCCTGTTTCATCCAACAAACATGTCTAATATACTGCATTTGTCTGCTTTGAAAACTGATGAGAAACATCCACATGAAATGAGTTCACATGAAAGATAAGTAGATAGTCTTAGATAGTCGGGATAGTTTTTTTTTCCTAATCAACATGACAGTGGTTCATATTGATTATAAGTGAGAACCGATGCGCACCAGATACGATTTAGTGTGGAATTAGACTTTTTAAACTTAAAGGAGCTTGAGGCTCCTTTTAAGAAATGAGACTCTCTAGCGCCACCCTTCACCACGACGGCCGTTGGGGGTACTGCAGCCAACAGTGAAGCCGGCACGGGAGAACGGGGAGAACGCACATGCAGCATCATGTGACGTCACATCCGCAGCCCAGCGCGGGAAATTCGGGACCGAATTGCAGCACATTTTGCAGCACACAGCCTGTTCAAGGCAAAGGAGAGATACGCTAGAGGGCTCATTCTTTTGGGTTTGGAACGCTTCATCTGACATTATTACTAGAAAACTTAAAATGTATACGGATTTTTTTCATAAATCTTGCCACAATCCGGCCTCAAGCTCCTTTAAAGGGAAAGTTTCGTTTTTTACAACCTGGACCTTATTTCTGGCATTTTTTATGGTCGTATACTCACCCAGAAAAGTTTGGTGTCATTTGGAGTCCTTCGGAAGATATTAGGAGTTTTGTGCGAGCCGCTTCTCCATATAATGGTAGTGAATGGGGGTACCGCGGGACACAGACGATGCAGCGTCTAAATAACACATTATTGCCGCGAAACTCGTTCATTTCTTCGCATCCCGGACAGACAAAACGGTACAAAACGGTACAAAACAGTAAGGACGTCCATCATATTCAAAGTCGTCGTCCACAACCTTAGAATTTGACAAATATTCAGACATGTTTCAAATAACTAACAGTAAACTAACAGTAGCGAACTCCAGCTGTACACGGAGCTGTGTCTGGGACGCGCGCACAGAGATGACGTCATGAGTTCAGAGGTCTTGTTTACAAACTGATTTATTTGTTACACACACAGCCCCGGATGTAGACAACAGGTCCTGGAAGATGCCCAGAAGCAGATGTAGTGATTCATAAAAGAAATGAACGAGTTTCGCGGCAATAATGTGTTATTTAGACGCTGCATCGTCTGTGTCTCGCTGTGCCCCGTTCACTACCGTTATATGGAGAAGCGGCTCGCACAAAACTCCTAATATCTTCCGAAGGACTCCAAATGACAGCAAACTTTTCTGGGTGAGTATACGACCATAAAAAATGCCAGAAATCCTCGGATCTAAAAAGAAAAAACTAACCGAAAAATCTGCTTATCTTTACGGCAACTCTGACCCTCCCGTAAGAATTTACTTAAGACACGGGGAACTGGCGACGCAGGGATTGAGGTGGTGAAATGAAGCCAGATTCATGTCATACTCTTAATAATGTCATCACATATCACAACATATATCAGACTTGAAATAATAAAATAATAAAATAAAATAAAATAGCGCTGATCGTGTCCTCTGTGTGTGAAGCTCAGTCAGTCAGGACTCTGCTGCTGCTGGAGCTGCAGCCTCTTCTTCACCCGCTTTAGGACAGAACAAATGAGGGGCTGCGTTTAGGGAGCCCCACGGAGCCCCTAAAGGGACTCAGATTTTTTTTCATATATATGAGTTTTACGCGCGCGTGAAACCTTTAGGTGCAGGTGTGCCTAAATTAGGGTCCCGCGTTAAAACGACGCAGAGCCTACGGCGTAGGGTGTAGGGTCTACGGCGTAGGCTCATCCATATGCATTTATGGGCGTGTAGAGGGCGGGATTAGAGGCAGATTCAGCTGCGCAGGTCTGTGATTCATAAAGGAACGTTGCGTGCAAATCTGCGTGCACATGGTTTTATTGATCCGGATTTTTTTTTGCGCCCGGCATTTTCGGCTTTTGAGCGTACGTGCACTTTTAGTATGACTCCTACGCAGTCCATTTTAAATGAGGCCCCTGGTTGTAAAAAACGAAACTTTCCCTTTAACTCAACAACTGTAGATCTGCACTGCATACATTTGTTCAGAAAATCAAAAGAAAAAAAACACAGAAGCTAGAATCCTTGCAAAAAAAAAAATCCTATAAAATCAGTGCAGACGTTTCACATGTACAATGAGTGACTAATGCATCTGTGATTACGTGTTTGTTTTAGTCTGTTCTGGTTGTGCTTGCTCCAACTGTTCCCCATCTGTCACATACGAACATGTTTCCTCTCAGGTGTGAGTTATTTCTGTTTGCTCTCTTCTGCTACTTCTTTTATGTATTTCGCTTGCTGACATTTGTATTCCCAAAACTCTGTTTACAGTCTTGTCGCAGATTATCAGCCTCATGGCTTCATCTGCTGCTCATTATGTTCTCTACAAGCACCACATTCGCCTTCTGCGGGTGTTTTATATGAATTCCAACTCATTTTCCCATTGTGAGTAGTTTATATCTCCTCAGTCCATCTTTAAAAAATGCCAATTTGCTATTCACAGCCTACATCCATCACTTGTGAGTTATAACCAATGTAAATGTCATATTCAGACTTCTTTTCTGAAGCTGTCAGCAACAAATTCAAAATAGACTTTCTCATAGTTTGCCAAATTCATCACTGATTTTGTTTGATTCCCTTCTGGAAGATGTAATCATATACCACAATGCACCTTAAATGTCTCGTAGGACTTGTTTTCTCTTTCACTGCCAAGCAAGGAAGACAAAGCCTGGGCAACAATCTTTAGTTAAAATGGTTTATAAAAAGCCCCTGCTGTGAAGAACAGCAACAAAGCATGCATTACGTTGTGTACAGCCTAGGGTGCATCCTTCCAAATCGATAAAACAAGCTAAAACATACAGCAACCCACATAACAGTATACTCTGTGTAGGTTGAAGCTAAATTGTGACAAATCCCTGAATGGCACTCAGTGACCAAACAAAACAACACTGAAGCTGTTAGTTGTCTCTGGAGGCTAAAAGGTCAAAACCATTATAAGTAATATCATTAAAATGTGGCATAAACAGTTGAGATGAAAAATTATTATAATAATGTTTGTCATTGTCTAGTTATCTGGGCTTATATTGTCTTATATCTTTGGAAAGAACATCCATCCATTTCCTACATCTATGTAGTCCTCTTCCGGGTCAGCTGAAGCCTATCGTTCCAGTCACTGCGAGGTATGGCAAACCCTTGACCGGTCACCAGTACACCACACTATTATAAATGTATCATTAACTCAAAATGAACAATGGATTAAATCAGTGTTTCGCAATCCTGGTCCTCGTGGCCCGGTGTCCTGCATGTTTTAGATGTTACCCTGCTTCAACACACCGTGATACAAGTATCTGTGTCATCAACAGAGTTGTGCAGACCTTGGTGACAAGCTAATGAGGACCTTTAATTAGAATCAGGTGTGTTGGTGCAGGGAAACATCTAAAACATGCAGGACAGGGAACACGAGGACCAGGATTGAGAAACACTGGATTGAATTAACATTATATATAGAGAGACTCTCATTTTCTCTTAAAATTTTCATTTTCAAATAATTCTATTTCCAATAATGATTTTCCTTAGATAGATCTTTTTTAGCTGTGTTTGCTATCTGTTTTGACAAAATCCTCAACATGCTTCTTTTTTCAGTTTAATTACACCAGCAGCTTTTTCAGTAAAAGTGCTTGGACGCACCTCATGTTTGACACCAAATAACAGAAAGATACATTTACCATCCAGCTGCTTATCACAGTGAGCAATTGTGTTGCTCACTGTGTTGCACAACCCTCAGGGGTTGTGCAAACAAAACATATAATGAAAAGGGGAGTGAATATTTGGCCTCTGATAGTCAGAGCCACACCTTTAGCTGGGAGGCAATGTTGCGTTTGTTAGACGCAGTGGTGGATTTAGGTGTGAGTGGAAATGGGCAGCTGTCCAGGTCATCATGTAGGCATGTACCGTACAAACATCCCACGAGAGAAGTCGGCATTCTTGCACACTACTAGTTTGTAAACTAGACAGTACCTGTCTGGTCTCCTCTGAGCTTGAGACTGTCTGTCAGGCAGCTGTTACAACTGACTGCAGAGTAATCCAGTACATTAATGCAATAGTAACAAGGTTAACTATTGTACTAACACACTTAACTAAAATGACCTCTGGACCTGCAGTAATTCTTAAGTTACACACAGACATCTGTATTTAGTTCAGCCCATTTGGCGGAATGAACAAATAAAGTCTGTGATTTACTGTAGTTAACCGACATGTATCCAGGAAGAGACGTTGAGGCATTTTTTTTTTCAAACGATTACCTTTTATTTAACAGTAACTTTGAATGTCGAGTAAAAAGCCACCTTAAATGCGAACACTCAAAAGTTACATATTAATGACTACACATCACATTTTTACAAGGGACAAAATCTGTGCGTTGAAGTGTTGAAGTGCTTACAATAAACTAAACAGTATCTGCAAGCAGAGCTTTCATTGAAGCCTAAAAGGTTGTGTGCTGTCAGAGAGGATTTGAGTTTCATCTCATCATCGTTCTTCTGCTGATCTGGACTTCCTGTTTACTAAGTCTCCATGTTAACCTTAATGTTGATGAATTTCTGTATGTTAATATGGTAGACTACTAAAAATAGCCGATCTTTACGCTATATGTGGTGCATGTAGGCTAAAATTTTAATACATCATCAGACTATGTACTGGATGTGCCATAATAATGCTGGGGTAGATGCAGAAAATGCAACAAGAAGATCTTTTTTAAAACTAGATTCCAGCCTTAATGTCACAGAATTACTGAGATGTGCATTTGGATGGGATTAAAATAATCTCATGACCTCTATGTTTGCTGGTAATTTGCAGTGGAATTTTTACTTTACAAATCACAGACATGGTGCATTCGCACAGGATTAAAATCACAGACATCCTCTATAGTTATTACAAATCATCACAAGTCCTCAGATCACTTTAATCCAGTGCAAATTGGGCAAAGGTTTATATCTGCGCTAGTTCTTATCCGTCAAAAACGTTAGTTTAAAAAACAAATGTGATCTCCATCTTTGCTACTCACCTCAGTGTTGGAAAAGACCTCCAGGATTACACCATAATACTGTATTTCCCATGATTACACACAGGTGGAAACAGGCTGAAAAGTGTGCTGAAAATAACCTTTGTTGCAGATTCCTCATGCCTTTCCTGTGGTAATGTATCTTTACAAAATTAGTAATAGTATTCACTTTGCCATCCTTCCATTATCTATAACCGCTTAATCCAATTTAGGGTAATTTTGATCTGCTGGAGCTTATCCCAGCTGTATTTGGCGAGAGGCAGGGGTAAACCCTGGACAGGTCAGCAGTCCATCCCAGGACAACAGAGACAAACAACCACACATTCTCACTTATAAGGGAAATTTAGAATCACCAATTACCCTGACATACACGTCCTTGTACTGTAGGAGGAAGCCAGAGTACCTAGAGAAAACCCATGCAAGCACAGGGAGCACACACAAACCTCACATAGACAGACCCCTGAGGGGAATCAGGCCAGGAAGTCTCTTGCTTTGAGGCAACAGTGCTAACTACAAAGCCACTGTTCACCCCACTTCACCATTATTATTTTTGTTTATTCATGGATATAGATAAGTCAGTGTGCTTTACATAAACACTAGAATAAAACAGGTAATAAAAAACAAAGTTTCTAAAAACACAACACAAATATTCACAGACGGTTATGCTGCTTTAATGGGTGCAGCAAGAAATTAAAGTAAAGCACAGCAGTTTTCAGTTTAACTCTGTACTTGATTTATTATCAACAGGACAGTAGATAAATGTATTTTAATCTTCTTTGGTTCATACATGAGGTTCTTCCAGCTAACTGCTCCCAAAAGCTTTCAGAGCTGTATATGGTCCATAAGAGACAAAAAGATCAGAAATGGGTTGTGGCCCCATATCGTGGATAAGCTATAGCCTTTTGTTTGAATGAGAAGGTGTGTCCAAACCTTTGGTATGTACTGCATGCATATTGGCATTTATTTTATATATATATATATATATATTTATATATATATATATATATATATATATATATATATATATATATATATATATATATATACATATACATATACATATACATACATATTGTGTGTGTGTGTGTGTGTGTGTGTGTGTGTGTGTGTGTGTGTGTGTGTGTGTGTGTGTGTGTGTGTGTGTGTGTGTGTGTGTAATAGCAAGCCTCCAATCAAGCTCATTCAGCTAAGCATTATGCTTGATGTTTTGCATCAGAATTTCAGTCTTTGATGTTGTAACCCACTTTACAAAAAACCTGACTTGAGAGCTGTCATTGCCTTGTGGGCAAAATAAACAGCTAAAAACATGATTACTACTGAATAATTCAGTTTCTGTCAACTGATTTTTTAATTTTTTTTTGTTATTTCACCAGAAAAAAAAGCATGTTGTTACTGCTGATGGTTATTGTAAAAGCTACTGAGAGCTACTGAATATTGCTGATCATTTGTAGACCAGGTTTTTTTTTTTCAGAATGGATACATACTGTACGTAAAACTCTATAATTGAAATATGCTTTACATTTCTTAACGAGTTGGTGTATTTCCATAAATATGCAACATTTAGTCGGTATTGAATTGAATGAATGGTTCTTGTGGAGCTTGACATGTCTAATGTGGCCTTGCAGACGAATGCTGTCAGCAACAGAAGTCTATGCTAAGAGTTGTCCTTTTTGATACAGGAGCTCAAGGATGTACACAGATTTGCCCTATTGTTGCCCAGGCAACAGCTTCAACAGGGGTAGCTCTTTGCCTGAGCTAAGCAAAAAGCTTACAATGCTGACTGTGGCAGGGTGGAGTAGCTGCAGCCACTCAGGCTGACGGGACACAGGTGTGTCCCGTCAGCCTCTCCACCCTGCCAGCCTTGATAAGGACTGGGAGACTGCAGCTGTGAGAGAGACTCAGAATGAAGAACCTGCTGCGTGAGGTGCTTGTGCACTGGGTGATCTGCTGTTAATAAAGGTTCTGCACGAAAACTCTGTGTCTCTCCATCCTTCGGGCGGGCCCCCGTAGCATCCACCCTGCTACATCTGGCGCCCAACGTGGGGCCCGAAGAATGGACGAGAGAGGCACGGAGCGGGCCCTGGACGCGCTCGCCCGGGCCATGGCGGGCATGGCGGCCGCCTTCCGGGACCAGGGCGAGCGGCAGCTGGCCGCCATAGAAGCCCTGGTGGCCGCGGGGCGACCCACCCCTGCACCCTGTCTGAGGGCCGCCGCAGCAACGCGGGAGGAGCTGGCGGCGCCGCAGCTGAGAGGCCGGGAGGCAGAAGCTGCGGGCCGCCAAGCGACGGCTCCCGAGGCGGCGGGACCCGCGGAGCGACCCACCCCTGCACCCCGTCTGAGGTTTGCCGCGGGAGCGCTGGTGGCGCTGCAGCCGACCGGCCGTGAGGCAGTGGCTGCAGGCCGCCAGGCGACGGCTCCCGGGACGGAGGCGGAGACGGAGGCGGAGGCGGAGGCGGAGTTGGCAGGGGAGGCGGCTTCGGAGGCGCAGCCGCCAGCGACGGCGGGTCCCGCGGAGACAGGGACCTGCGGCCAGGGCAGAGTGTGGGGGAAGAGTCGGTCCTGGAGGCGGACCAGCAGCCCGCGTAGGGCTGCGTCTTGGAGGTGAAGGAGGCAGTCGTGCGCGGGGCGACCACCCCGACCGTTCCGCGGCTCAGGCCAACGCCGGGGGCGACCACCCGACCAGGAAGCCCGGAGAGTTCCTCTCCCGCTCCGAGGGGGCGGGGGGGGGGGGCGGCTAGGCTCGGCCGGACGGACCCCGGCTCAAGGTTGGCGTTGGGGGTGTGTGGCAGGGTGGAGTAGCTGCAGCCACTCAGGCTGCCTCTCCACCCTGCCAGCCTTGATAAGGACTGGGAGACTGCAGCTGTGAGAGAGACTCAGAATGAAGAACCTGCTGCGTGAGGTGCTTGTGCACTGGGTGATCTACTGTTAATAAAGGTTCTGCACGAAAACTCCGTGTCTCTCCATCCTTCGGGCGGGTCCCCGTAGCATCCACCCTGCTACACTGGCGCCCAACGTGGGGCCCGACGGGATGGAGAAGGGAGGCACGCAGCGGGCCCTGGATGCGCTCGCCCATGCCATGGCGGACCTGGCAGCCGTGCTTCAGGGCCAGGGAGAGCAGCTCGCGAAGCGCTTGTGGCCGCGGAGCGACCGACACCTGCACCACGCTTGAGGTTCGCCGCAGCAGCGCGGGAGGGGCTGGTGGCGCCGCAGCTGAGAGGCCAGGAGGCAGAAGCTGCGGGCCGCCAAGCGACGGCTCCCGAGACGGTGGGACCCCCGGAGCAGCCCACCCCGGCACCACGCCTGAGGTTTGCCGCGGCAGTGCTGGCGGGGCTGCAGCCGACCGGCCGGGAGGCAGTGGCTGCAGGTCGCCAGGTGGAGGCGGAGTCGGAGGCGGCTGCGGAGGTGGAGGCGGACCAGCAGCCGGAGCAGGGCTGCGTCAAGGAGGAAGCGGTCCTGGACGCACCAGTTTCGGGGCAGTGCGGCGTGACGGAGGAGGCGGTCCTGGAGGCGGACCAGCGGCCGGCGCGGGGCCGCGTCACGGAGGAGGGGGTGGTCCTGGACGCACCGTCTGGCTTCGTTCAGACTGAAGCTGGAGCTGTGTGAAGGTGCTTGTGCACGTGTGGCGGTGATATTGCTAATAAAAGGGTTCTGCACTAAACTCCGTGTCCTCCTCTATCCTGCCGGTCAGGCCCCCGTAGCACTCGCCCTGCTACACTGACATTTCACCAAATGAAATCCTCATAACCAACTTATTGTAACTTTTTGACTGACATGTCTTGACACATAGAGAACCAATAATCAATACTTGTCTAATATTACTGGTGCTGTTGTTGCTGTGGGGACACTGCCAGGTGGTCATCAGCTTGCCATCACAGTCATGTTGTGGAAATTATTAAAATGGTTAATAGGTGACCCATTGCAATAAACATTTGGCTTCATTGCCAATAAGCATCTCTTATTCTAAACAATGTACAAACTTCAACAGCATCTCTCATTTGTGGCTCATCACGTCAAAAAATATTTTTTTTTTTTCCTTCCTTGTGAACCAAACTTAGGTATAAACTACATAGAATCATAACATTTTACACCACTATAATTCTTCAGCTTGGTAATGTCCATCACATTCAGTGGGACTTATAAGACATTGGCCCGGTTTCCCAGATCAGTTAAGTAGTTCTTAACAGCGAAAGACTTCTTTCACAGGCTCAGAGCCGGATTAAATAAATGGACTACACTAGGCAGACTGTGATTTTTGGGCCCCCCTCCATCGATGTTATTTATGAAATCTTAAACTTACCAAAGTTACTAATAAAACTTAATTCACATTTTACATAGCAAAGTCATAGTCAAGTTGGTTCTTTGTATTCTAAAATAAGTCATGTGTTGTATATTAAACAGTCTATCAGACTATTTTTAGATTTTTATTATTTATACGTTATTACAATGCTCTATTAAATGCTATTAAATTATCCTTATCTTATCGATTGTGAGCATTTTGCATAAAATCTTAATTAAATGTGTTGATTAAATTGAATAGTTAAATAAGAAGTCAAATCTACAAAGACCAATACAATTTGCAGTAAGACAAAGTGTGCTGTAGTATGTACCGTACGTCTGTATGTGTATATGTATGTATGTGTATGCGTATGCAGAGCCGTTTGAGAGATTTGCGAGGCCCTGTGTGAAATAGCCAGGGGGGCCTCGCGCGTGAGCGTAGCGAGCGCGCGCAAAATTTTTGGGTTTTTCGGGTCGGATCGGGTGTCTATATGCGCAATTTTAACTCTCCAATTAGCAAAATACTGGATACCTTCCCCTGCCTCATCATCATTTGGCTTACCTCGACGCGGGGCCCCACGGCTGCTTGAGACCCGGTCGGATCGGTGATTTTTGTAACAAATTTATCAAACGTGCCTTTCAGAGAGGCATTAAACTCTTCCATTTTCTTTTGTTTTTTTCTTTTTTCATCCCCTGATGGAAATTTCCTGAATCTGTCTCGTTCTCTCGACATTGTGTGACAGTTTGTTCCAACTCCACCCGTCTGGATCAGAGCAGCTTGTGTCCGCGCTTGGTCTGATCAGTTGTATTGAACAACAGACACGCGTCATCATTGCACATATATTTATTGATATGCACAGACTAGTACACATTTAGGTCTGTAATGGAACGTGACTGTTGATATTTATAAGGAAAAAAAAAAAAAATTGGGGGAAAAAAAAAACGGCCCATAGCGCCAGGCCCCTTGGGGCGCCAGGCCCCTTGGGGCGCCAGGCCCCTTGGGGCGCCAGGCCCCTTGGGGCGCCAGGCCCCGTGCGGTCGCACGGTTCGCACATCCCTTGCGGCGGCCCTGTGCGTATGTATGCGTATATATATATGTATGTATACTAAATATAGTAATAATGCACATATATATATATGCCTTAGGTTTTTACCGGCATGTTATTAACCATTAATATGTGTGCAGACAAAAAAAAAAAAAAAATTTTTTTTTTTTTTTTTGTCCCTCTGTCTGGGCCCCCCCCCCTGTCGGGCCCTAGGCACGTGCCTAGTCTGCCTTTGCGTTAATCCGGCTCTGCACAGGCTCCTTAAGAAGGTTTGAAAGAAGTCTTTCGCTGTTAAGAACTACTTAACTGATCTGGGAAACCGGGCCATTGTATATAGTGGGTATACTATGTGTTATATGGAAATCGCCTGAGCTGAGCCAGGACCTGCATGAATTTTGCATTGTGTAAAAGTTGTGGTAATTTTCAGTCAAGATGCAGATGTAGAGAAGTCTTAATGTACATCATAATAACATTCTCTGCCATTAATTTAATTTAATATGATATATTTCTTCTCTTTTTATCAGGAACATTTTTAAGTTGAAAGTAGACTAATAGTTGAAAACATGACAGTCACAGATAAAGACACAATTTATCGTATTAATATACTTTATCTATCCACAGTATTGTTAATTATTTAGCATAATATTGTAAAATCTTTAACATAAAGTAAAAATTACTGTTTTTCTGTAAAGGGGATAACTCTAGAATATGAATCACCAAGCAGACTTGTGGTCAACAAAGTAGTTTGAATGATCATAGTTACATTTGATTCAAGCCATTCAGGGCATACATTTCATGTAACATATATATCTTTTTTTTTTAATGCATACTTAAAATCATGAATACAATGTCAAATTAAAGCTGCAAGCAGCGATGAACGGGCCCTCGCACCCTTGTGCACATTCAGGCGTGCTGCAGTGGAAGCGCTTGCATGACTTGCATGTAGATGTCTTCAGGCTTGGACATTTAGCGGATGACACCACCCACGACTTTCTATATCAAACCATTCAAAAGTTATGGCAGAAAGTAGGGACTATCAGATATCGACCAATCAGATGAAGGGGCGTGGCTAATTTGCACCAATTAAGGTGAAGGAGTCAAAACCGAGTCCGATGACACCACCCACGACTCTGTATGTCATACCATTTAAAAGTTATGGCAGAAAAAAGGATCTATCAAATATCGCCCAATCAGAAGAAGGGGCGGGGCTAATTCATGCCAATGAATGTCAAGTACCCAAAACCGAGTCAGATGACACCACCCACGACTCTATGTCAAACCATTCAAAAGTTATGCCAGAAAATAGGGACTATCAAATACTGAGCAATCAGAAGAAGGGACGGGGCTAATTCATTCCAATGAAGGTCAAGTACTCAATACCGAGTCCGATGTCACCACCCATGACTCTAACGCTTTTGACTGAGAAAAGTAATGCACATTTTGATGTATAACACACCTGGGTGCACGTTACGGTTCGGGCCATATTAACTGCCGAAGGAATGGCATAAATTGCGCCAAAATTACACGATTAATTAAAAATGGCTGACTTCCTGTTCGGTTTCGGCCATGGCGCCAAGAGACTTTTCTTTAAGTTGCGACATGATACAGGTGTGAACCGATTTTCGTGCATGTACGTCAAACCGTATTGTGGGGCTTGAGGCACAAAGTTTTCTAGGGGGTGCTGTTGAGCCATTATTGCAAACCATGAAATATCAAATTTATCGCCAGGCCTGGCTTGCGTGCAAAATTTGGTGACTTTGGGGCACATTTAGGGGGGCAAAAAGGCCCTCCTTTCATCGGAAAAAAAAAGAAAGAAGAAAAATTCCTACAGATACACTGTAAGTGCTCGGGCCCTAATAATAACCACCTGATTTAAGACAGTTTACATTTGTAGTGAGAATGATATGGTTTTGACTTTTGATTACAAAGACTGAATGTTGATAGCATGAAATAAAATGAAGTTATTGAGTTATGAGTCAATGTGATCATTATACAGGTATTCTTGTAAAATAACTTCAATAATTAAAACAACACATTAGTGGTTTAAAAACAATTGCTGGCTCATGTCTACATACCCCAACAAGCCTTCCATACTTCCAGCTTGAGAGAACATGTATGTATGTATGTATGTATGTATGAAGTGAACACAACAGAACAGTGCTATCCTATCTACGGTAGCAGCTTAATTTTTGAGGACGCTGTTATGTTGGGAGCAAAGGAGACGCTACAGCAGAGTTCCAGTCGAACTCAGCTTTAATAGGTTCTGACCACTTGGGATTGCAGAGATCCAGAAAATGGTGCCAACTGCTAAATTAAAAACACTTCTGTAAGGGGAAGTACTGATAGTCGGGCCCGGGTCTGGGCTCACTGTGCTACCTGGGGGGAGTGGGGGGGGCTGCCAGGCCACTAGGGGAAAATGGGAGTGGTGAGAGAATGATTGTCCATCTCTTTGTCAGTGAGTGTATATTAATCTATCTGTGTGAATGGCTGTGCGTTGTCTAACCTGGGTTTGGGACTCTTTGCTGTTGGGCTTGCCAGGATGCCTCCTTGTTGTGGGATTTTCGCGCTCCATGGGCGTCTCTGCTTCCCTTGCAGGGCCAAAACTAACAGCCGCGATGAAAAGCTGCTGCTATTCATTTCATGCTGTTGAGAATTCTGCACTAAGGTTAAGCCAAAATGTATTTTAATTTTTCTTACTGATTGTGAGTTTGGCTGGATGTCATTCAACTTTTGAACCTAGTAGGTATAACTACCTCGTTTGAAGTGATTTTTTTTAATTGAACTATTCTGCACTTTTTGTTTTAGTTTACTATTTCATGTTTATACATTGTGTGGCACCAGTGCTGATAAGCTTGTGCGTGCGTGCGTGCGTGCGTGCGTGCGTGCGTGCGTGCGTGCGTGCGTGCGTGCGTGCGTGCGTGCGTGCGTGCGTGCGTTCGTGTATATATGTATATATATATGTATATATGTATATCTCAAGCGGACAGATGGTCGTTACTTTATATATACCGGTATATAGTGTAAGTGGACCCATATAACGTGTTTCGTCACTACCGAAGCGGTTCGTGCTCCCGTTTTCCCGTCAAAAGCTTAAAGCGAGTGTGGTGGATTTTGCTCCACACACTGGGAAACAGTGGAATGATAAAGGTACCGGTGGTGAGAGATCACACCAGTTTTCCTCCCCTCTTTACTAACCCACACGGACAAGTTAGTATCCCGGCCATCAGGCCTCCAATACTTCAAGTTACCACTGGGTGGAGGAAACCTCCCTCGGCATTTTTGAAAAGCGTGTGTCTGCTATCTCTCTTTGAGGGTCTTACATGACGTGACGTTGTTCGCCATTTTCCTTTTGGTCTACGTTATGTGATGTTGTCCTGACATACACACACATAGCGATGTACACATCCCGACACCCTCACACCCTCACGTAGAGATATGAAGTTTGTGTTTAATGTTTAGTTAGTTGTTGTTTATGTGTAGTTTAGGCAACAGAATTTATCCCAAGTGTTGTTTCATTATCTTTTAACATTTGTGTAAATAAATTCTGATTCATTTGAATGAGATAAGTTGTTTGTGTTTATTTTATACATATTTTTCACGGCTGCTGGTTGGTCTGTGCTCAGACTCCTTCCTTCACTGTTATTCTGTAACGCCACCCATGATAACAGGCTAGCTCATATGGAATAACAGCTACTTTGAGAGTGATTTTGCTGTTTAGTTGTTGTGGCACAACAATGAAGAATCTAAAGGGAAATTTTGACTGAGCCTTACAGCAACCACAAAAGCAAAAGATAAGCCACAGAAACAAAAGAACATTTGACCAGAAAATACATTTTCATTCTATTGACACCAGTGACAAAGTGTTGCTCAGAAATCTGGCCCTTGAAAGTTGATGGTGTCAAGCCTAGGGATAGAAAAGGTGGTAAGAGAGCAATGCACAGATATCATTTCTTACCAATCAGTCAGTTCAGAAGAATAACAGAAAGCAAACAGACATCTTCAGATGAGGATGAGAAACCAAAGACAATCAGAAACAACACCTCAGTGAAAGACGGCTAGTTATTTTTTGGATTATAAGAAGACTCATAGATCCTGCCAATAACAACTGAATAAGTTCCTGTCTTGAAGCATCTATAATGGACTTGAAGCTGTAATTCCTAATGAAGTGAAACATCATCCAGATCTTCATGAACAAAGTGAGGAAGGCAAGAGAATCATTTTAACAAAGAGGATGAAGTCTTTGTTCTATAAGGTCCTGATAAAGTGTCAGACCTGGAAGAACATGAAATCTGTGCTCATGGTGATGGATACAAAGAGGAATGTCAATCAGAAAATACTGATTACATGAGGACATGAAGACAGTTTATTCATTAATTTTCAAAACCACAAGTAATGAGCAAGGCATGAAAGTGTGAACAGAAAATGTGGTGAAGTTCATGTAATCTGGGTGATGGACATTCATGTTATTCTGAAAAACTGAAAATGTCAAGATGTATTGGAATAATGAGTGTATAATACTAGTAAAAAGCTTTCATCAGCACTACTGAGCTAAATTGGTGTAACCTAGTAAAAAAACTAGAGTCCCTGGACTGTGGAGTTAATGATTGCAAACCCAGAATCCATCCAGACTTCAGGAAGAACAACACCTGTTAAAGTTTGAAACTCTTGGTTTCCTGGAGAGTTTTGTGGACTTCAAAGAGGGAATTCTTGATGCTACTTTTGTATGCCTGAAGAATCGAGACCAGCCAGTGCTAAGGGAATAATGAAAAACAGCCCACGCAGAAAGGCATTGAAGAAAACTTTCTCCAGGGAGGAAAGGGCCATCTTTCATTCTGACAACTTTGTGGACAAGTCTTTAGCCCCTTTGATATTGCTGGATTCCCCATGTTTATCCCAAATCAGTGTGTCGCCTATCCTTTTTACATTAACGGACACATGGTCATGTGTCGAGCCGGACCCCTCAATAACCCGCCTCTGAGGTTACATTTGAACGCAGGTTTGGTCTCATGTAAATAAATTGACATGGAATGGTGGGACCTGGGTGGGGTTTGCTGATAACTAATCAAGGACGTCTGCTAACTCCTCAGCCTCAGAGCCAAGGATGCCATAAACCAACATATCACTATAACTGTAAAAGATAGTCCATTGTTGGAGTAACTGGCTACTAAAATTAGATACTGTGTCAAGAAACAAAACAAAACTCAATAAACTGAAGAGCCTGGAAAAACTGAATTTGTAACACAAGACCCTGTCAAAGTAACAATGTAACAATGAGTCAACAAATGTACTGTTTATATATTTTGAAATAAACCCTGCATAGAAATCATTATTGGCCTTGTACAACCGTAGTTATTCAGTAGTTTTGCAAATGCATATTTTAACTTTGATGTGTATTTATATAAACAAAGTTATATAGAAATAATTAATATTTTTTCTTTATAAAAGCTCTGTGGCTCCAGGCTGGTACAACCCTGTAGAACAACTTTGTAGAGAAAAGCTTTTTTCCCAGAATGTCTCAAATTGATCTCAGATGGGAGGGGGAGAGGAAAGCATTAGAGAGGAGGGATCAAAGAGAATGAGAGAGAAAAAAAAGGTGGGGGTGGTGAGAAATGTTCATAATAGGTAAATCCAGACCCTGAATGCTCTTCACGTACACTGTATAAGCAGACGGCTGTTCTCACACTGTCAGCTGTGGAGAACTTCAGATAGGCTGATTGGGTGCATTATGTGTTTGTAGCGGTCAGACAAGATATGTGTTTCGCTGAGGTGAATATCTGAGGTGAGTGTCAGGGGGCTGTATCAGCTGTGGGATGTTGTATAAGGGGAAAAAAACATGTGGGGAATATGTGCATTTGAACAAAATGTGTTTGGAACTTTAGAAAAGAAAACTATTGGAGTAAACATTTTAGAAAACAGGACTTTCAGGGACTTTATTTTTGTTGTTACTCCGTGTATCGAATTCTACATTTTCAGTTTTTACATTTAAGAAACCAAGGAAATGATATATCTTGGAGGTACTTTTGATTGCATACTTTGTCCCTAAGGGTTAGCGTCCCCTCTTTGAAGAACCCTCCATTTTCTAATAACCAACAGTTATTAGCACTCTGGTTGTAATAAACGCTATATAAATAAAATTTACTATACTAAACTTTACTATTCACTATAGTAAAGGTTGAAACAGATATTGACTGGTAAATTGAGAGTGTGAAATATTCCATTGAGTTCACATTTTGTGTAAAGTCAAAATTTTTGAAATGTTTTAAAACTTTTGCAAATACAAATACCTAACAGAAAAATAGCAACTACTACTGGCTGCTTTTGTCTGTCTCTACTGACCCTTTTCTTTCACAATATTAGTCATGAATTCACAGTACAGGTCAGCAGAGATGACATGAGGACATGCAAGCATCAATAAAGTGAGCTCTGAATGACAACCTCTGTACACAGACTATTCTCAGTCCAACAATGTCACATAGGCTACACCTATTTTCAGGACATGCTTGGTGTGAACCAGTGTTCCCAAAATGGGGGGTGCACCCCCTAGAGGAGGTGCCGAGCAATTGCAGGGGGGCACGGGATGTGAGCTGAATGAACGAAAATACAGCAGGCTAAATCACGCTGCTAGCATAAGATGGACAGATTTTTGATGCAGCTCCCACGTAAACGCAAAGCTGGATGAAAGAGGATGAAGCATCACCAGATGTCCTTCCAAAGCAATTTCCTTCCAAGGTAAAGACTAGAAGAAATGACGACACATATCTTGCCTTTGGCTTCACCTATGGTGGGTAATAATGAGGAGAGGCTGCAGTGTGTTGTCTGTCTTAGAGTACTAGCTCTTGACAGCTTGTATCTGAACAAGCTAACATGCCACTTGGACACAAATCATCCAGCACAAAGATAAGCCAGTTGACTTGTTCAAAGGGGGGATACATAAAGGTCTGGCAACTGCTGTTAAGAACGCCACCATAAAAGCAACTGTGCAATGACACAAATGAGAGCTGGTCTTATGACTGCTGTGACTAGCTACCACTGCAGTGGTGCACTGAATTGCGAAACACATTATATGAGGGAAACTTGTCAGTATTAATGGACATTTTCCCAGAAGTACAACACCTTTTAATTAATTTCCAATTGGGGGATAAATAAAGTATTGAATTTGAATTTGTACATCATCCAGGTACTTTTTTTTACCCACAC
Source organism: Cololabis saira (assembly GCF_033807715.1). NCBI lineage: Eukaryota > Metazoa > Chordata > Actinopteri > Beloniformes > Belonidae > Cololabis > Cololabis saira. The sequence continues at coordinate 35,529,257 of NC_084587.1, forward strand.
TGCAGATTGTGCAATCAGCCAAGACCCAATGGCTGTCGAGTATCAGCTTTCAGCTCCACAGAAAAACATTGGGAAATCCAGAAATCTCATCTGTTTTATTCCACCCCCCCAACAAAAAAAAGTAAAAAAAAAAAAAAAATTGTACCTAAAGTAGGCTACTTGTTGTCTGAGGGAATTACGTTAATTATATTAAATTTCTTCGATCCAAAGACAGATAAGCCTGTCTTCTTTGAACTAAACTGCCAAATCAACATCCAGGGGATCAACAAGGATGTTTACATTTGTTCTAAGATGAATCCAAGAACTAATTGCCCTACCTCTAATGTTACTTAAAGTTTTTTTTAATCGCAATCTTTGTATAGCAACATAGCATTTGTCTCGAATAAAGTAGCTAGGAGTAACGTTAGCTAAAGTGAATCACCACCAGTGTTGTGATTTTAGCTCTGATTATGGAGCTATGAAGCATCACAAAGTTATAACTTTAGATCTGAAGCTAGATGGTTAATAATAGCTCTAAAGTTGTGTTATACAGTATATACATACACTTTATTAGATGTACTGACTTCCTAAAGCAGTTGGTGAACACTTATGTTTGTGTATGTGTGCGTTTTCGCACTGTGTTAATATACTTGATGAATAAATAATACATTATTCATGTATATTTTTCTGCTGGTCTATAATTTAGAGATCAATAAAGTACATCTTTATCTTTTATCTTTTTATTTCAGTAAATATATTGAGGCATAGCCTTATTTTTATGTCCCAGATTATATGAGTGTATGGGCATACATGAAAGTACAGTAAATATTAAAAGCACTAGTGTGTACGGTGAGACACATGTTATTTTGGTAACAAAATCACTTTTACTGGTGTTAAAACTTAACTGTATCAGCTAATTTCTTCCAGTGGCTTTGTACTAGCTCTCCATCAATATCCTTTAGGAGCACTTTTATCTTTGTTTTTGAGCAAAACTGTACCGACTTCTAATATTGTGCTGCCAGTTCATCAGTGCAGCAATGTCTTGTTCACCTCTCAGGGATGCTAAAGAGTTCTGACAAAAAAGCAGTATTTGTCACTCTGGGATAAGAAGAGATTGGAGAACCCTTTAGAGGACGCTTTGAACGTCCTCTGGGCACTCATGCAAAGCGACTAGTCTTTTTCAAAATATTAAAGTCCTGCTAGTATTTGAACGGGCATGTTATATAAACATTCAGGCCTGTGCAGCCGCTATGAAAGTGAGAAAAAGGAGTTAGAGTGATGGAGTTGAGGGGAATGTGAAATTTGAACTTTTTTAAATGCTGTGATATTCCAAGGTCACTACCAGGTTTGAAACCTAGAAACACTCTTCTGTCTCCTGCTGAGGAAAGGCATGGTGCTTGGCTCTGCTGCCTCAAAACACTCAGTATGTGACGAAGAAATTGATTACAGACTGTACACGCAGATGTGTAGAATGATGATTATAATGATGTTGATAATGATCTTCGTCTTTATGGCTTCCATGAACAGTCTTTCTTGTTGCACATTTGCATTTGTATTTAAGCAGATAATGCAGTGAGTTTTGTGATGTGTCCCTCTTGTGCAAAAGTGAATTAATACTGAACAATCTGGAATTTGGTTCTTTTCATTCATATTAGTCATTTGCTTAAATCAAGTTTAATGTTTTTGTTCCGGCATTTGGTGTCATCTCCAAGTAATAAGAGCCCTGAGGTACACCTGAAAAGGTTGTTTTCAGGTCATGAGTTTCTAAATTTACTCATGGTCAGTTTAAACACAATATTGACTGAATTTAAACGTGTAAAAAGAAAGGTTATCAAAACATTGATTCTCACATGCTCAGGATTAACTTTGAATTAGAAAAATCAATGTTCTTCCTGAAACAGAACAGTAATGAGTTGTGTAGTGGTGGCGCATAAGATGTGTTGATGGCATTATAGCATCATTGTTCCTCAGTATTTTACAGCTTATGTCATTGGGACCTTGTCAGTTGAAATATATGTCTCACTGGGGGGTTAATTTCTTAAATTATCAGCTGATAATGGATTATAAAAGTTGGATCTAATTTTACACCCCTTCCACTCATCCATCTGTCCATTACCTATACACTTTAATCCTGTTGAAGGTCACAGTGGCCTATCCAAGCTATTTGTGGGTGGAAGGTGGGGGTATGCCTGGGAGCAATCACCAGTGTATCTCAGGTGAATGGGTGTTACAACTGATATCATAGATATTACATATGTGATTATTCTGATTATTCTATTAATTGGTCTAAATCCACTGTTTTGTGTGTTAACTGCAATTTTAGGAATATAACAAATACTCAATTACAATCAGGGAACATTAGATATTTAGGCATAAACATCTCCCCTAGGCTGTCAGAGTTAATAAAATTAAATCATGTTCAGCTTATAAAGAAAATAGAAGATGATCTTTCCAGATGGAGCTCTCTCCCCATTTCGCTCATGGGTAGAATAGCCACCATTAAAATGATGGTTTTACCAAAAGTAAATTATTTTTTCTCAATGATACCATGCAAACCCCCTCTTTCCTGGTTTAAATCGTTGGACTCATATGTATCAAAATTTCTGTGGAAAAATAAAACTCCACGTATTAGTTTAAAGACATTGCAAAAATCCAAAGAATATGGAGGTTTAGAATTACCTAATTTTCAGTATTACTTCATAGCCAGTAAGTTACAGTATATTGTAAAATGGTCAAAAGATCATCCTTTAGATAGTCAATGGCTGGACTCAGAGCAAGTGTTTTGTAATGAACTAGAAATCTCAGAGTTACCATTTATTAGTCAAAGTATCAAACGTCATCAATGTTTCAAAAGCATTAATATTAGCACAACTTTATCAGCTTGGTGGGAATTTCTTAAAATAGCTAAAATTTCACTTTTTCCATGTGACCGTACACCCATATGGAACAACCCAGACATCGTGAAAAATGATAAAAAGATGGTTAACTTCGTTCAATGGAGAGATCAAGGAATACGGTACTTACAGCACGTAATTGTAGGAGGACAGTTTGTACCTTTCAATACACTTATTGTTCAATACGGAGTTAGCAGGAATACATTTTTAGAGTATCAACAACTTAAGGCAATAATAAATAAAACATACAAAATTAGCCAATTAGATTTACAACTTCCCGCTAAGATAATAGATTTATTGAATCTAAGCACTTTAAAGTTGTTATCAAAACTCTACAGGTTAGTGTCTAAACTGGACGATTCAGTCTCTCTCCCGATCTCTAAGTGGGAGGCGGATCTCTCTCTTAATACCGACCAGTTTTCTTGGTCACAAATATGCTTAAATACGTTTACTATGACTAAAAACCCAAACCTACAACTTATACAGTACAAAGTTCTTCATAGAATACATTATACTGGACAAAGGATGTTCCAGATGGGCTTTGTCACCTCTAATATCTGTTCACAGTGCACAGAGAACACCCCAGATAATTATATGCATGCTTTATGGTTCTGTACACCGGTACAGAGGTTCTGGAAGGAGATTTGTGAGGATTTATCCACATGGATCAACCACAGAATCCCAGTGTGCCCCACGGTATGTATATTAGGTCACCTGGGAGACACTCAAATAGATCCTAATTGGACACACCGGGTTCTCACTGCCTTATGTATCGCAAAGAAAACCATTCTAGTAAATTGGAAACAAAAATCCAGTTTATGTATCAACCATTTTAGGAATCTTTTATCAGATCATATTAGTAGTGAGATAATGTCTGCCTCCACTGAACAACATTCGGCTGAATTGCACTCTCTGTGGTCCCCGTTTATTGGCTTCGTTACCTAGTGGGGGCGGGGGGGTGGTGATCTCGTAGCCCTTGGGGTTGGGGGTCGGTTTGGGGGGTCTGGGGCGCGGGCCTCTGGTGGCCCCTGGGGGGCGGTGGGGGGGGCCGCGGGGCCCTGTCCCTAGCCGGTGGGGGCCTTGGGGGCCTGTGGGGGGGGTTACCTCATGGCGGTGGGGGGGGGTGGCTGGGGAGGGCTCGGGCGGGGGGCTGTGGCTGGGGCGTCTCCGGGCCTCCCGGGGGGGGCGGGGCCGTGGACGTGGGGGTCCCACCCGGAGGGCCCGGCCCTGCCTGGTAGGGGGGTGGCTGTCTGCGCTGGGGGGGCATTGCTGCCTTGGTCCTCCGTTGCTGGGCGGGGGCCAAGTGCCCCTGCGGATGTGGGGACTCCGGGACCCTTGGGGTGTCCGCCGGGGTGGCCTCGGGGGGGGGGGTGGGGCCGGGTCCGGGGAGCGGGCCTCCCCTGACCGGGGGGTGCACGGGCGGGCGCGACGGCGGGGTGGCACCATTCCCAGGTATCTATGTCTTATGTTGTCAGTATGAATGGGAGGATGTTGGACCGTTTCCCCCTCCGTCTGGGGGCTCCGGCGGCGCCGGGGGCGCCCTTGGAGGTACGGTGGGGCCCTTGCCCGGCTCGGGGGGCCGGCCCCCGTCTACTGGACGGCCGGTGGGGGGACGCGGGTGTCTTATCAGGGCCGGCTTTGCTGGTCCTGCTTCCTGGCTTCGGCCTCCGCTCCCCCTCTTGCCCCCCCTACACGATTCATACGCACATAGGCGAAAGGCGGGGGGTCCGGGTCGTGGGGGGCACTGTCCCGCGGGGCCTGGCACTCCCCGCCTCACGGTTTTAACAGCAAAATAGACACTGCACATTCAACACTTTATAAATACACTTGACAAGGACACGTAGTTCGGGAGGGGGGGGGGGTCGGTGTCAATCGATACTTGGCCCTCCCTCCTCCCTGTTTTTATGGCATTAATCACATGCACTCAACACAAGGGGCGGGAGGGGGTCCCACATCACCCGCGCTCCCTCACCGGCCTGGGCCTGGGACGGGTGGGTCGGGTTACCCGGGCCTGGCGGGGCCCGCCGTGCAGCCTGGGGTGCCTTCTGGCGGTGCTGGACCCCCCCGGGGAGAGGGAAACGGTGCGTGATTGTATGTCTGTGTCGGTGAGAATGCGGTATGGAAGGGTCCTGCCATGGAGGATTTGAGCCTCCATTGGCAGGACATCAAAAACTTAATAATTTATCAATATTATATTATACAAAGATGGTTATTATTATTATTATTATTAGTATTATTATTAGTATTATTATTATTATTATGTATAGTATATTATATTATTATTAGTATAGGTATCGGATAGGTGAATGGATGAATGAATGGGATGCCTGGGTCTGGGGCCCTCCGTTGTCGGGCCTGCGCGGGTGTCGCCTTGTTGGGGGGTTCCCTCTCTCCGGGCCCGTCTCCGGTCCCCCCCGCTGCCTCTACGGCGGGGCGCCCCTCTGGTCTTGGAGGGCCACTTTCGTGGGGGACGGGTGCGCCTGCCCGCGTCGGCGGCCGGGGCGGCTCTGTCTCTCCGGGCAGGCTGGCCCCCTGCCGGGTGGGGGTCGTTGGCCTGAAGGGTGAGGGCCTCCTGGCCACGTGTCCGGCCCGGACCGGGTGGCCGGGGATTGCCTGGGTCGCGGTCCGCCGCCGCGGGATCCCTGGCTGCTTCTTTCCGCGCCGTGGGGGCCCCGCCCGCGGGCCCCCTCGGCCGCCGCCGGGTGGGGGGGGGGCCTCGCAGGCGGTGGGTTGCCTCCCTCCTACTTCTCCCCTCTGTGGGGTTGCCGGTGGCCTGGGTTCCGGGCTCTTCCTTGTCGGCCTCTGGTCTCACGGGTGGCGGGGTTGCTCCCCCCCTCCCCCACTATAGATACACTTCAGGTGGAGCTTTGTTTGGTTTATTACACACACACACACACACACACACACACACACACACACACACACACACACACACACACACACACACACATATAGTCATTTAGTCACATGCATACACACACACACACACACACACACACACACACACACACACACATGCATGATCATATACATACACACACACACACACACACATAGACATACACACTGGCTTGTTCACCTGCATGCTGGCTCTCTAGTTTTTGGGTTTAGGTAGCGGTAGCGATAGCTTAGCTCAGACTGCGATCAGATCTCAAGATTTAGGTCGATTGCTGTTCGTGTTTTGGATGGCTCCGTGCCGGTTTCGTGCTTTGTTTGTGGTTTTTTGTTGCAGATTTCCAGTGCTTGACGTGTGTCTCCGTGTGTTCCTGCAGTGTATATACACTTTTGGTTTCTACCGTCATGGTATCAATCAATAATATGTGTGCAGACAAGGTAAAAAAAAAAAAAAAGAAAAAAAAAAAAAAAAAAAAAAAAAGATATTACATATGTAGCAACGCATGATGGACATTAAATCTGAATAAACATGCCTGATCACAGATAACCTTGTTTAAAGGAGCATGAGGCTCCTTTTAAGAAATGAGACTCATTAGCGCCACCCTTCGCCACGACGGCCGTTGGGGGTACTGCAGCCAACAGTGAAGCCGGCACGGGAGAACGGGGAGAACGTGCATGCAGCGTCATGTGACGTCGCATCCGCAGCCCAGCGCGGGAAATTCGGCCCCACAATTGCAGCACATTTTGCAGCACACAGCCTGTTCAAGGCAGCGGAGAGATACGCTAGAGGGCTCATTCTTTTTGGATTGGAACGCTTCATTTGACAATATTACTAGAAAACTTAAAACGTATACGAATTTTTTTCATAAATCCTGCCTCATGCTCCTTTAACTGACAAAGCTTTGGGCAGCATGGTGGCTTATGGCACTTTTGCACTAGGACTTACTGAGCCCGACTCGGCTCGTCATGCCTTTACCCGCCTCTACCCGTTTGTTTTTCCACAGCCAGGGGAGAAGCGTGCAGGTTGGGGTGAAGCTACTGTGACGTACTCGATTGCGCAACCGCTTTGTTTGTGTCGGCGCTGATGAGAAATCAGCTGGAGCCGCGAGCGGCTGAGAATAAAACAGCCCGTCTACATCCCTTTTTTAATTCTCTCGTCAGTCAACAGGTTTATGAACATCTGCACCTCAGAGTTGGATCACCAAACAGACGTTTTGCGCTTTATAATAAAATCGCCGCGAGCCGCGGGTCGCTCTCGCGCTGACTCCCGCTTCCTGATTCAAACGTCTGACGGCCCCGCCCCTGATCAATCAGTGGTGAGGAGGGTGGTGACGTCAGAAATAATCCCGGCTCAGCCTGCAAAGAACCTCGCCAGAATGGTTACAGAAATAGTATCAGCTTGGAGCGGCTCTACCCGTCTCAGCCCCTAGTGCAAACGTGCAAGACGGGGCCGCACCGAGCCAAGCCGGGCGGACTAATGCAAAAGCGCCAATAGTGGTTTACTATGTTGCCTCACAGCAAGTGGGTTCCTGGTTTGTCTCCTAGTAGGAGTCTTTCTGTGTGGAGTCTGCATGCTCCCATAGTGCTTGGATTTGAAATAAGATGGATTTTCTTTGGGTACACCACCTTCCTCACAGTCCAAAAATGTATCTCAGGTAATTGGTGACTCTAAATTGTGTGTGATAGTTTGTCTGTATGTGGCCCTGAGATGGAGAAGTAACATGTCCATGATGTACAGTCCCTTTTGCCTGAAGAAAGCTGGGATAGGCTCCAGTTGATCCCTCTGATTTGCAGTGGAAAAAGTGGGTAGAGATAGTGGATGGGTCTTTGTAATTTGTAAAAATAATTCCTCGGAGGCACAGCATATTAAGTTAAACAAAATTTATTAAAAGACATATCCTTGAGATTGTACTTTTTTTTCAAGGGTTGAAACTTAATCTTATGCTATCACTCTGTTAGGTTATTGGTGATTTTCCCTACTTTTTAATACTTTACTTAAACCAATGCTGCTAAGAGTTCTAGCGCGGATCACATTATTAATATTGTATATGGAAAATTCCCATGTCAAAACTTGTATTCGTGTCTCATGCATTTTCTTTGGATGTATTGTGCTGCAATTTGATGTATTACCAACCACTGACTGTACACTACATTTCAAAATGCATTAAAAAAGTCCACTATATACGACATAAAAAAACCCATTACAGAATCAGATGGCACTACAAATTGGAAACTCACTATATAGTCCACATACAGTCAATAGTAAGTCATTCTATGCAGCTGAACCTGCTGAGTGAAAGCCTGATCTGTTCATACAGTTTCCTCTGGGCATACAGCATCAATACCTCAGGTGCCAGACAGTAAATAAATAGACCAAACAGATATTTGGGAGTTTCTCACTTTCCTGCTGATAGTACTGAAACTCCGGCTGTTGCCGCTTCTATCATATCTATGCAGCAATGTCAGTTTCCTTGTTTCCACCACAACATCAGCAGTTAGTTATTCAATGTAAAAAAAAAAAAAATAGATGTGCTGCAAATAAATGTTTCAGCTGTTATAATTGCAACCATGAAAATGAGAATAAAAATTTGTGTCTCTTTTCATTTCTGAGATGTCCTCTGTTCCTTTTTTTACTTGCATCTTCATACATACCAAGTGTTGTGTGAGCTAAGAAGTCTGGGAGAAATCTAATAAAATGTGACATCCAGGTTTCAGAGGCACCGTTAGAAAGCAATTGCACGGGCGGGCGCGACGGCGGGGTGGCACCATTCCCAGGTATCTATGTCTTATGTTGTCAGTATGAATGGGAGGATGTTGGACCGTTTCCCCCTCCGTCTGGGGGCTCCGGCGGCGCCGGGGGCGCCCTTGGAGGTACGGTGGGGCCCTTGCCCGGCTCGGGGGGCCGGCCCCCGTCTACTGGACGGCCGGTGGGGGGACGCGGGTGTCTTATCAGGGCCGGCTTTGCTGGTCCTGCTTCCTGGCTTCGGCCTCCGCTCCCCCTCTTGCCCCCCCTACACGATTCATACGCACATAGGCGAAAGGCGGGGGGTCCGGGTCGTGGGGGGCACTGTCCCGCGGGGCCTGGCACTCCCCGCCTCACGGTTTTAACAGCAAAATAGACACTGCACATTCAACACTTTATAAATACACTTGACAAGGACACGTAGTTCGGGAGGGGGGGGGGGTCGGTGTCAATCGATACTTGGCCCTCCCTCCTCCCTGTTTTTATGGCATTAATCACATGCACTCAACACAAGGGGCGGGAGGGGGTCCCACATCACCCGCGTTCCCTCACCGGCCTGGGCCTGGGACGGGTGGGTCGGGTTACCCGGGCCTGGCGGGGCCCGCCGTGCAGCCTGGGGTGCCTTCTGGCGGTGCTGGACCCCCCCGGGGAGAGGGAAACGGTGCGTGATTGTATGTCTGTGTCGGTGAGAATGCGGTATGGAAGGGTCCTGCCATGGAGGATTTGAGCCTCCATTGGCAGGACATCAAAAACTTAATAATTTATCAATATTATATTATACAAAGATGGTTATTATTATTATTATTATTAGTATTATTATTAGTATTATTATTATTATTATTATGTATAGTATATTATATTATTATTAGTATAGGTATCGGATAGGTGAATGGATGAATGAATGGGATGCCTGGGTCTGGGGCCCTCCGTTGTCGGGCCTGCGCGGGTGTCGCCTTGTTGGGGGGTTCCCTCTCTCCGGGCCCGTCTCCGGTCCCCCCCGCTGCCTCTACGGCGGGGCGCCCCTCTGGTCTTGGAGGGCCACTTTCGTGGGGGACGGGTGCGCCTGCCCGCGTCGGCGGCCGGGGCGGCTCTGTCTCTCCGGGCAGGCTGGCCCCCTGCCGGGTGGGGGTCGTTGGCCTGAAGGGTGAGGGCCTCCTGGCCACGTGTCCGGCCCGGACCGGGTGGCCGGGGATTGCCTGGGTCGCGGTCCGCCGCCGCGGGATCCCTGGCTGCTTCTTTCCGCGCCGTGGGGGCCCCGCCCGCGGGCCCCCTCGGCCGCCGCCGGGTGGGGGGGGGGCCTCGCAGGCGGTGGGTTGCCTCCCTCCTACTTCTCCCCTCTGTGGGGTTGCCGGTGGCCTGGGTTCCGGGCTCTTCCTTGTCGGCCTCTGGTCTCACGGGTGGCGGGGTTGCTCCCCCCCCTCCCCCACTATAGATACACTTCAGGTGGAGCTTTGTTTGGTTTATTACACACACACACACACACACACACACACACACACACACACACACACACACACACACACACACACACATATAGTCATTTAGTCACATGCATACACACACACACACACACACACACACACACACACACACATGCATGATCATATACATACACACACACACACACACATAGACATACACACTGGCTTGTTCACCTGCATGCTGGCTCTCTAGTTTTTGGGTTTAGGTAGCGGTAGCGATAGCTTAGCTCAGACTGCGATCAGATCTCAAGATTTAGGTCGATTGCTGTTCGTGTTTTGGATGGCTCCGTGCCGGTTTCGTGCTTTGTTTGTGGTTTTTTGTTGCAGATTTCCAGTGCTTGACGTGTGTCTCCGTGTGTTCCTGCAGTGTATATACACTTTTGGTTTCTACCGTCATGGTATCAATCAATAATATGTGTGCAGACAAGGTAAAAAAAAAAAAAAAGAAAAAAAAAAAAAAAAAAAAAAAAAAGATATTACATATGTAGCAACGCATGATGGACATTAAATCTGAATAAACATGCCTGATCACAGATAACCTTGTTTAAAGGAGCATGAGGCTCCTTTTAAGAAATGAGACTCATTAGCGCCACCCTTCGCCACGACGGCCGTTGGGGGTACTGCAGCCAACAGTGAAGCCGGCACGGGAGAACGGGGAGAACGTGCATGCAGCGTCATGTGACGTCGCATCCGCAGCCCAGCGCGGGAAATTCGGCCCCACAATTGCAGCACATTTTGCAGCACACAGCCTGTTCAAGGCAGCGGAGAGATACGCTAGAGGGCTCATTCTTTTTGGATTGGAACGCTTCATTTGACAATATTACTAGAAAACTTAAAACGTATACGAATTTTTTTCATAAATCCTGCCTCATGCTCCTTTAACTGACAAAGCTTTGGGCAGCATGGTGGCTTATGGCACTTTTGCACTAGGACTTACTGAGCCCGACTCGGCTCGTCATGCCTTTACCCGCCTCTACCCGTTTGTTTTTCCACAGCCAGGGGAGAAGCGTGCAGGTTGGGGTGAAGCTACTGTGACGTACTCGATTGCGCAACCGCTTTGTTTGTGTCGGCGCTGATGAGAAATCAGCTGGAGCCGCGAGCGGCTGAGAATAAAACAGCCCGTCTACATCCCTTTTTTAATTCTCTCGTCAGTCAACAGGTTTATGAACATCTGCACCTCAGAGTTGGATCACCAAACAGACGTTTTGCGCTTTATAATAAAATCGCCGCGAGCCGCGGGTCGCTCTCGCGCTGACTCCCGCTTCCTGATTCAAACGTCTGACGGCCCCGCCCCTGATCAATCAGTGGTGAGGAGGGTGGTGACGTCAGAAATAATCCCGGCTCAGCCTGCAAAGAACCTCGCCAGAATGGTTACAGAAATAGTATCAGCTTGGAGCGGCTCTACCCGTCTCAGCCCCTAGTGCAAACGTGCAAGACGGGGCCGCACCGAGCCAAGCCGGGCGGACTAATGCAAAAGCGCCAATAGTGGTTTACTATGTTGCCTCACAGCAAGTGGGTTCCTGGTTTGTCTCCTAGTAGGAGTCTTTCTGTGTGGAGTCTGCATGCTCCCATAGTGCTTGGATTTGAAATAAGATGGATTTTCTTTGGGTACACCACCTTCCTCACAGTCCAAAAATGTATCTCAGGTAATTGGTGACTCTAAATTGTGTGTGATAGTTTGTCTGTATGTGGCCCTGAGATGGAGAAGTAACATGTCCATGATGTACAGTCCCTTTTGCCTGAAGAAAGCTGGGATAGGCTCCAGTTGATCCCTCTGATTTGCAGTGGAAAAAGTGGGTAGAGATAGTGGATGGGTCTTTGTAATTTGTAAAAATAATTCCTCGGAGGCACAGCATATTAAGTTAAACAAAATTTATTAAAAGACATATCCTTGAGATTGTACTTTTTTTTCAAGGGTTGAAACTTAATCTTATGCTATCACTCTGTTAGGTTATTGGTGATTTTCCCTACTTTTTAATACTTTACTTAAACCAATGCTGCTAAGAGTTCTAGCGCGGATCACATTATTAATATTGTATATGGAAAATTCCCATGTCAAAACTTGTATTCGTGTCTCATGCATTTTCTTTGGATGTATTGTGCTGCAATTTGATGTATTACCAACCACTGACTGTACACTACATTTCAAAATGCATTAAAAAAGTCCACTATATACGACATAAAAAAACCCATTACAGAATCAGATGGCACTACAAATTGGAAACTCACTATATAGTCCACATACAGTCAATAGTAAGTCATTCTATGCAGCTGAACCTGCTGAGTGAAAGCCTGATCTGTTCATACAGTTTCCTCTGGGCATACAGCATCAATACCTCAGGTGCCAGACAGTAAATAAATAGACCAAACAGATATTTGGGAGTTTCTCACTTTCCTGCTGATAGTACTGAAACTCCGGCTGTTGCCGCTTCTATCATATCTATGCAGCAATGTCAGTTTCCTTGTTTCCACCACAACATCAGCAGTTAGTTATTCAATGTAAAAAAAAAAAAAATAGATGTGCTGCAAATAAATGTTTCAGCTGTTATAATTGCAACCATGAAAATGAGAATAAAAATTTGTGTCTCTTTTCATTTCTGAGATGTCCTCTGTTCCTTTTTTTACTTGCATCTTCATACATACCAAGTGTTGTGTGAGCTAAGAAGTCTGGGAGAAATCTAATAAAATGTGACATCCAGGTTTCAGAGGCACCGTTAGAAAGCAATTGCACGGGCGGGCGCGACGGCGGGGTGGCACCATTCCCAGGTATCTATGTCTTATGTTGTCAGTATGAATGGGAGGATGTTGGACCGTTTCCCCCTCCGTCTGGGGGCTCCGGCGGCGCCGGGGGCGCCCTTGGAGGTACGGTGGGGCCCTTGCCCGGCTCGGGGGGCCGGCCCCCGTCTACTGGACGGCCGGTGGGGGGACGCGGGTGTCTTATCAGGGCCGGCTTTGCTGGTCCTGCTTCCTGGCTTCGGCCTCCGCTCCCCCTCTTGCCCCCCCTACACGATTCATACGCACATAGGCGAAAGGCGGGGGGTCCGGGTCGTGGGGGGCACTGTCCCGCGGGGCCTGGCACTCCCCGCCTCACGGTTTTAACAGCAAAATAGACACTGCACATTCAACACTTTATAAATACACTTGACAAGGACACGTAGTTCGGGAGGGGGGGGGGGGTCGGTGTCAATCGATACTTGGCCCTCCCTCCTCCCTGTTTTTATGGCATTAATCACATGCACTCAACACAAGGGGCGGGAGGGGGTCCCACATCACCCGCGTTCCCTCACCGGCCTGGGCCTGGGACGGGTGGGTCGGGTTACCCGGGCCTGGCGGGGCCCGCCGTGCAGCCTGGGGTGCCTTCTGGCGGTGCTGGACCCCCCCGGGGAGAGGGAAACGGTGCGTGATTGTATGTCTGTGTCGGTGAGAATGCGGTATGGAAGGGTCCTGCCATGGAGGATTTGAGCCTCCATTGGCAGGACATCAAAAACTTAATAATTTATCAATATTATATTATACAAAGATGGTTATTATTATTATTATTATTAGTATTATTATTAGTATTATTATTATTATTATTATGTATAGTATATTATATTATTATTAGTATAGGTATCGGATAGGTGAATGGATGAATGAATGGGATGCCTGGGTCTGGGGCCCTCCGTTGTCGGGCCTGCGCGGGTGTCGCCTTGTTGGGGGGTTCCCTCTCTCCGGGCCCGTCTCCGGTCCCCCCCGCTGCCTCTACGGCGGGGCGCCCCTCTGGTCTTGGAGGGCCACTTTCGTGGGGGACGGGTGCGCCTGCCCGCGTCGGCGGCCGGGGCGGCTCTGTCTCTCCGGGCAGGCTGGCCCCCTGCCGGGTGGGGGTCGTTGGCCTGAAGGGTGAGGGCCTCCTGGCCACGTGTCCGGCCCGGACCGGGTGGCCGGGGATTGCCTGGGTCGCGGTCCGCCGCCGCGGGATCCCTGGCTGCTTCTTTCCGCGCCGTGGGGGCCCCGCCCGCGGGCCCCCTCGGCCGCCGCCGGGTGGGGGGGGGGCCTCGCAGGCGGTGGGTTGCCTCCCTCCTACTTCTCCCCTCTGTGGGGTTGCCGGTGGCCTGGGTTCCGGGCTCTTCCTTGTCGGCCTCTGGTCTCACGGGTGGCGGGGTTGCTCCCCCCCCTCCCCCACTATAGATACACTTCAGGTGGAGCTTTGTTTGGTTTATTACACACACACACACACACACACACACACACACACACACACACACACACACACACACACACACACACACACACATATAGTCATTTAGTCACATGCATACACACACACACACACACACACACACACACACACACACATGCATGATCATATACATACACACACACACACACACATAGACATACACACTGGCTTGTTCACCTGCATGCTGGCTCTCTAGTTTTTGGGTTTAGGTAGCGGTAGCGATAGCTTAGCTCAGACTGCGATCAGATCTCAAGATTTAGGTCGATTGCTGTTCGTGTTTTGGATGGCTCCGTGCCGGTTTCGTGCTTTGTTTGTGGTTTTTTGTTGCAGATTTCCAGTGCTTGACGTGTGTCTCCGTGTGTTCCTGCAGTGTATATACACTTTTGGTTTCTACCGTCATGGTATCAATCAATAATATGTGTGCAGACAAGGTAAAAAAAAAAAAAAAGAAAAAAAAAAAAAAAAAAAAAAAAAAGATATTACATATGTAGCAACGCATGATGGACATTAAATCTGAATAAACATGCCTGATCACAGATAACCTTGTTTAAAGGAGCATGAGGCTCCTTTTAAGAAATGAGACTCATTAGCGCCACCCTTCGCCACGACGGCCGTTGGGGGTACTGCAGCCAACAGTGAAGCCGGCACGGGAGAACGGGGAGAACGTGCATGCAGCGTCATGTGACGTCGCATCCGCAGCCCAGCGCGGGAAATTCGGCCCCACAATTGCAGCACATTTTGCAGCACACAGCCTGTTCAAGGCAGCGGAGAGATACGCTAGAGGGCTCATTCTTTTTGGATTGGAACGCTTCATTTGACAATATTACTAGAAAACTTAAAACGTATACGAATTTTTTTCATAAATCCTGCCTCATGCTCCTTTAACTGACAAAGCTTTGGGCAGCATGGTGGCTTATGGCACTTTTGCACTAGGACTTACTGAGCCCGACTCGGCTCGTCATGCCTTTACCCGCCTCTACCCGTTTGTTTTTCCACAGCCAGGGGAGAAGCGTGCAGGTTGGGGTGAAGCTACTGTGACGTACTCGATTGCGCAACCGCTTTGTTTGTGTCGGCGCTGATGAGAAATCAGCTGGAGCCGCGAGCGGCTGAGAATAAAACAGCCCGTCTACATCCCTTTTTTAATTCTCTCGTCAGTCAACAGGTTTATGAACATCTGCACCTCAGAGTTGGATCACCAAACAGACGTTTTGCGCTTTATAATAAAATCGCCGCGAGCCGCGGGTCGCTCTCGCGCTGACTCCCGCTTCCTGATTCAAACGTCTGACGGCCCCGCCCCTGATCAATCAGTGGTGAGGAGGGTGGTGACGTCAGAAATAATCCCGGCTCAGCCTGCAAAGAACCTCGCCAGAATGGTTACAGAAATAGTATCAGCTTGGAGCGGCTCTACCCGTCTCAGCCCCTAGTGCAAACGTGCAAGACGGGGCCGCACCGAGCCAAGCCGGGCGGACTAATGCAAAAGCGCCAATAGTGGTTTACTATGTTGCCTCACAGCAAGTGGGTTCCTGGTTTGTCTCCTAGTAGGAGTCTTTCTGTGTGGAGTCTGCATGCTCCCATAGTGCTTGGATTTGAAATAAGATGGATTTTCTTTGGGTACACCACCTTCCTCACAGTCCAAAAATGTATCTCAGGTAATTGGTGACTCTAAATTGTGTGTGATAGTTTGTCTGTATGTGGCCCTGAGATGGAGAAGTAACATGTCCATGATGTACAGTCCCTTTTGCCTGAAGAAAGCTGGGATAGGCTCCAGTTGATCCCTCTGATTTGCAGTGGAAAAAGTGGGTAGAGATAGTGGATGGGTCTTTGTAATTTGTAAAAATAATTCCTCGGAGGCACAGCATATTAAGTTAAACAAAATTTATTAAAAGACATATCCTTGAGATTGTACTTTTTTTTCAAGGGTTGAAACTTAATCTTATGCTATCACTCTGTTAGGTTATTGGTGATTTTCCCTACTTTTTAATACTTTACTTAAACCAATGCTGCTAAGAGTTCTAGCGCGGATCACATTATTAATATTGTATATGGAAAATTCCCATGTCAAAACTTGTATTCGTGTCTCATGCATTTTCTTTGGATGTATTGTGCTGCAATTTGATGTATTACCAACCACTGACTGTACACTACATTTCAAAATGCATTAAAAAAGTCCACTATATACGACATAAAAAAACCCATTACAGAATCAGATGGCACTACAAATTGGAAACTCACTATATAGTCCACATACAGTCAATAGTAAGTCATTCTATGCAGCTGAACCTGCTGAGTGAAAGCCTGATCTGTTCATACAGTTTCCTCTGGGCATACAGCATCAATACCTCAGGTGCCAGACAGTAAATAAATAGACCAAACAGATATTTGGGAGTTTCTCACTTTCCTGCTGATAGTACTGAAACTCCGGCTGTTGCCGCTTCTATCATATCTATGCAGCAATGTCAGTTTCCTTGTTTCCACCACAACATCAGCAGTTAGTTATTCAATGTAAAAAAAAAAAAAATAGATGTGCTGCGTGAGAGTGTGGCAGAAGTGCCATAACACTACCTCGAATCGGATAGGTGTGTTAAATAATTTGCTTGTTCACATCTACAATAAAAGTACAAGCCCTTCCTGAAATATCGTAGTGGCAGCAACACTAATTGGTGATAAGCTGCAAATAAATGTTTCAGCTGTTATAATTGCAACCATGAAAATGAGAATAAAAATTTGTGTCTCTTTTCATTTCTGAGATGTCCTCTGTTCCTTTTTTTACTTGCATCTTCATACATACCAAGTGTTGTGTGAGCTAAGAAGTCTGGGAGAAATCTAATAAAATGTGACATCCAGGTTTCAGAGGCACCGTTAGAAAGCAATTTCAATTAGGTATGATAAGAGTCATTGACGATCTATCCATTTTTTTTTTGTTACAGCTTAGCTCTGTTTGTGTTCCAGCTGTTAGAAGAGCAATTACAGTCCTCATGGCAAGTTAGGCATTTACTTTAATTAAAATCACAATCTGTGATATAGTGTCAAATGATTTTTACACGCTGCAAGAGACAAACAGACTTCCATAAAGGATACACCTGTCCATCAAAATCTGCTCCTTGTTCCCCTCCTTCAGATGCCGATACTGAACTGCCCTGATACTGAATGCTGCTTCCTCTTTCCTCCTGCCTAGGAGGACAGAAGGGAGAAGGTGTGTAGGCACAAATTGAATCAAATATTGCAGAAAAAAATCTGCAGCAGACTGTCCATGCTGCAGAGAGAGTGATTTAAAAATAGTTTGTAACGAAAAAGTAGTGACCGACTCAAATTGTGGAATGGCTCATTGTGTTTTCATCGTCTCCTCCATGCCCTGGGTGTCCCTTCCCCACAGTGACATCAGCCCGTTCTCTGCTCTTTCATTGGCCGTGGCTTGAATGGAGCTTTCCTTGATGGTTTCAGTTATTCGGCAAACAAAGATATCCATCTGCAGTTGGAGATGGCTCACTGACAAGCATCGCTTACACATAGCGGTCACATGCTGATGACCGAACACAGACTGGTCACCAATTTGTCCCCAGTGAGCCTGTAAACTTGGCCTAAATGTGCCCCCACAGCCAACCAACATCTTCCCCTTCATTTGAAGGTAGTTCAAATGCTTCAATGGTTTATATCACCTCGGTTGGGACAAAATGGTATTAGAGGGTTTGCCATATCGTCTTCACCCCTTCAAAACAGTATTTTCAGTGGCTCTTTCGTCAACACAGCAGATGTTTGTGTTTAATGTAGCCCTTACATAAAACATGTATTTTATTGATTTTTAAATATTTCAAAGGTTAAAACTTACAGCTTGAAGCTGCCTCAAAAAATGAATAAACTTGGCTCTCTTAAACATAAATAGAGTGGGATCCAAATGAGTCTCCTTAAAGAATTAAATCTGTGCTTTTTTCTAAAAGAGGTCAGACTAAATACCTCAGTTTTTTTGTTCTGAACATTGTGTGATTTTATTTTGTGTATATATTATTTTGAGGTCAACTGATGAGAGTTTTTCCTGTGGTCAAAACTGAACATCAAAAAATTGCCAATAATCAGAATTAACCAAATAATAGCTCAACTGCTAATGTTAGTATGGTTTCCGTTTTCGTATGAATAATGAGACTGATCAAAAATCAGGATGGCTGTTCAAACATTACTAATAAATAAATCAAAAAACAAGATTAGGGTTGCCTAAGTATTACACAGTACTGTACGTTATGCTTTCATCTTATTCTTGCACTCACACTCTGTGGCAGGAAATGACTTCATCCATATAGAAAGATTTACTGACGCCACAAATATGAATCATCACACATCTCATTAAGTATAGCTGGAAGAAATATGCTCCCCAGTAAGTTTTATTTCTTGATTTCGTCCACTCCTGAACCACCGCCACGTCTCAGGAGAGACCTGCCTTAGGAAAAAAACACTGGAAAAAAAGTATTTTCACTTGTCACTCCAGGCATTGAAGCTCACGCAACTACAGTCCATTTCAGAAACAAATCGCACCATTAAAGAATTACTTTTGGATCCTCAGAGAAAAAGAACTGTCAACGCTTATACTGCTGAATTCTCAGAGCAAAAGAAAGACTCTCCAGGGAATGATACAAATGGGAAAAAGCAATAACACTGCATCACATTTTATCACCTCATCATATCTTAGTAGAAGCTAGCCTCATAAAGAAAATAGTGACAATATTGTGTATTATCTCCCAATAAAACATCCAGTTTATTCATTTACTTTAAATTAGGAAATGTGATCTCCAAGGTTTCTGTCGAAAAAACATCTCTGCATCTCAGCATAAGAACATGACAGAAAAAAACAAGTGATAAGGTATTTTCTTATGATGTTTTCCTGCTTCAATATGTTTATTTATATCTGTTTTGATCTTGTAATGATTCTGGTGTCCCATTGTCTCACTCATGATAAAGCTTTTAATGATTTGGTTCTTTTTCCGGTGTACTGTAATACATATTCCTTCACTTTGCAGGATTTCAGTGTGCAAACATGAATCTTCTGGAGATTTCCATGATAGCAGCTCTGGAAATAAAGAAGCAACTGTCTTCTGATGACAAAGAAAGTTCGATTTGTGCAGTCTATGATAAACATTTTTAAACATTTTTTTTTTTTAAATGTCCCACAAGAGCAGTCAGAGAGTATCGCAGATCATTTGTGATGTGAGTGGCACATAGTTTTCCATTTCAATCTTTGAATGTATGAAATCGTAAAATCTCAGTTTTCGGATTTAAAAAAAAAAAAAAAAAAAAAAAAAAAGTGTATTTACCTGGTGTGGCCGCTGCTGAAGAAAAGGAAATCGTTGCCACAAAGAAGTCTCAGAATGAAACTGCAAAACACGGACGTAATGATTGGACTGGTTTTAGTAGGTGTCACTTACGTCTGAAGATGTGTGCAGGATAAGACAGTATTAACATAAAATCTCCATCAACTGCAAGTAAAATCCATCACAATCAAAATACATTTTTGTTACATTTACATTATTATATACATAATGTAATGATATAAATGACACTAAGAGTCCAAGGGGACTACTGCAGAACATATTTCTTTGCAGTGTTGTTTTACTACTTCTGCTTCAGTGCAGCCTCTGAAGGTTTCTGTTTCTTTCTTTACTACTGATTCAAAATCATGACACTGACCTGACTGAAAGAGAACTTTCACCAGCTGCTGACTTGATGCACTTAATATCCAACCTTTGCCCTCACACTGGAAATGTAAAGAAATAAAAAATCCTCACATTTCAGGGAGCATGATGGTGATGCACGGATCCCAATGGTCAGATTGATGTTTGCTGAAAGCAAGGAATTGGTATCTGTTGATTTTTTTTTTTTTTTTTTTTAACTGTGATCTGTGTTGTTTGAGTGGCCAGGATGAAACAGCAAAAGAGCGACATGACTGATCCAAAAGAGCTTCAGTAGTTACAGCAACATGCAAGGGTGTGCACAGTTAAGTTAACAGGGTAGCAGACTTTAAAAATCTTGCCATTTCACTAATCAAAAAAACAGAGCACTCTTATTAACATCAATGTTAATAAGCAGAGGAAAGTCAGTTCTTTAAATCATTTTACTTTTGACCAGTGAGTGTTATAGTTTTTGAAACATTCTGCCATTTTATCTGAACAACTAGGCAACCCAAAAAAAGTCTGATTCAGCATGAAGTCAATCGTGTTGTTTTTTTGTTCTTATGAATTACTTTCATTAAGCACCCCTTTATCTCAATGGATGAGCCACTACGTCTGCGCAGAAGTTAGCAAAGCTATAGTCCAAATACATGGTTTTGTTAATATGGTCATCAACACAGTATCCCACTGTGCTCAAGAAGAAGGTTTAATATAACTTCAACTTAAGGGTGGACGATATGGCAAAAATATCATAACATGATTTTTTTTAAATAAAATCACTTACGGTCACGTGATCAGAAAATCAGAAAAGTATATGGCTGGGCAATTCGTACAGTGGGTCAGCTACTTTAAACAGGCGTTTGAACTCTGTTGTGAAATGGTTGTTGTCGGACCCAGATGTAGGAGAGAGCAGGAGGCAGGAGTTCCAAAAAAGCAAAGATTTATTTAATCAAACAAAAAGCGCTGCTTTGCAGGATGGAAAAAAAAAACTCGAAACAAGAATCAAAAACTACAACACATGGAAACACGGAGGGAGGAAACAGTACGGACCAGCCGGGAGCAGGGGAAAGACAAGACCAGATATACACAAGGGTTAACGAGACACAGGTGCAGACGATCAGGGCAGATGGGAAACAGGAAGGTCAAACCAGAACTTAAACACAAAGACTTGGGCTTCAAAATAAAACAGGAAGTGTCAAAGCCTGACAAACCCCTCATCTTTGTACCGTTGTGAACGGTACCCTATTCTTTACGAGATAAACACTAACAGCTTCTCTTGCCTCTTTCCATCACTTGCTTGACTTATCATATGGAGTGCCTTTGTCAAATGCCTGTGTTAACGTTGTTATGGTCTCACTCTGCTGCTGCCTCTGCCTGTTGTACTGTTGTAATAATGTTTGAGTCCTTGCTTTTCAGGAAATTTAAATATTTTATTTACTCATTGCCATTCAATTGCCTACAACAGCCAGGGTGCATTGTTTTGGTACTTTGGTTGAAATTTGGTGGTGGCATTTGTTGCTCATGCCCATGCCTCCACATGACTGATTGCAGAAGCAGGGTATGGGGGCACAGCTAGTAGTGCCCCTAGTGCCCCTGTCTCACAGCTACAAGGTCCTGGGTTCAATTCCCACTGGGGATACTGTGGGTGCGTTAAGTGAGTGTGTGTTAAGTTCCCCATGACTTCACGAAAGGGCCTTTCGGTGTGGAGTTTGCATGTTCTCCCTGCGTTCCCTTGGGTAGCCAATGTGAGCTACCCTCACAAAAACATGCAGCAGTCCTGGGCTATACATGCCCCTCTGGCCAGCCGGGGCGCCAGATGGGGTGGGGAGGATCTGGCCGAAATAACGTGATCCTTCTACGAGCTACGTCGGGCCAAAGAAGCCCCACCCTGTCTGGTGAAAAGAAGCGGCCTGCTCACTCCTCAGGTTAAGGAGGAGACTTGAGCTCAGTGCGGGGCCCTCCCGGGGTTGGTAGAGGGTTGGTAGAGAGCAAAGTAGTAGCACTGGGTGATAAAATTGGGGAAAAAATCGGGATAAAAAAATATTTAAAAAAAGAAAGAAGCAGGGTCAGACACAGCACAATCTGCAAGTTAGTTTTGGACTCTAAACCAAATTTTGACAGAAAGAAATGCCAAAAAATGCTTTGCAATAAAGACATAGCAGTCTGCTTCGCCCATCTTCTCGTCGGTGTTCCCTTCCTCACGGTCACCTCACCTGATATCTTTCTCTCTCAGTGGCTGTAGATCAAACTGAGACTCCTTGACGGGTTCCAGATATTTGCCTTATTTAGTATCCGTCAACCATCACCAATGGCTCTGTAATACATGAATCTGTGTCTCGGATGAGTCTTGCTGTTGTTCGCACATAGTGTTCGCATAATGATCAAGTGCTGACCTATCCTTATACCTGCTGATTTGCCACAACACATCGGGGAGACCTGTGACTGGCAAAATCATGTAGTATGAAACAGCCCTTAGGGAAGGATTGTTTTAATTAAATATACATAAATGCAGAGATATAAATAAATTAGAAAACAACATCAAAGTAGTAGCTCTGAAAATCACACGACCCTGGCAAAAGGAGTTATTAATTAGTTATAATTAATGACCATTTTTAATCACTCATTTAACGAGATAAATAGCTGATAGGTGGTCTATACTGGCCCTTTGTCAGATTTCAAGAATCTGATGTTCACTTGTTCACTTGCTACTAGCAGCTCCAGTCTGTTCAAGTTGATGCTTTACACTGAGATTGTCTCTTCTATTTTCTTCTCTACCTCCTGTTTAAATGTGACTCAGGTGAGAACGGTTTCTCTCCTTCTCCTCTGTCTGCCTCATAGCAGGAAAATTTAATTTACAGGAATAAAGAATGGTGTTAACACTGATGAATCAAAGTTAGTCTTAAAGTATACGCACAAAGAGATAAACCGGAGACTTTAACTACGTGACTCTGCCTTGAGGAGTGCTTTCATTCCCTTTTATCTGCAGTGATGGGAGATGGTTACCATGGCAATGATACATTTTTGAAGAGTAATTGAGATGGAGCTGGGATATGAACTTTCAAATGCCTAACGCCTCACTCTTTTCCACCTCCGGGCAATGAACTTCTCTTGATTGCTTTTGTCGTGGTGTGAGGAGGAAGATAAATGTTTAATTTGCAATCATGATTACACACCATGGTATTGGACAAATCTGCACACTTTCTAGATTGCTTTTCATTTGTGTTTCCTTTTACGAAATTATGTAGTCATTGACAATGTTGTACTTTGTTGTTCATGACTCAGTACAAAAATGAATATTTATGAATGGTGGCCCATTTGGCAAATAACTTTGGTAGTTTTTCCCAGTGTCTGATCACCAGATAGAACCTTTTAAGCTAAAGCTTATCCTACTCTGGTCACCAGCTGATCATTTAGTGCATCCCTATATGATAAAGTTCACCTCTACATTTAGATCTGAAATGAGTAAAGTTAAGTAGCTAAATCACAACAATCATGACTTACAAGATGATGATATTTTGGTCGTCTAGTAATGGTTTGCCTCACACTTGACAGTAACACTGGTTCTGAAGATGTTTCTTAACAGAAGCAAAACTCATTGGTTTTACAACTTATCCTGATGGGGATTCGAAGTAGAAGGACACTTTGCTATCTAACGTCCGGCAACATGATTTTTTGGCAGGGGAAGAGTCTGCTTGAGGACTCAGAGAAATGAGATACAGGGAAAATTGGTTCCTGTTTTTCAGGAAAACCATTTACCAGGTGGAGAACAAGAAGAGCAAGAGCCAAAAAAAAGATTTTTTAAAAAGAGTTGGAGAGAGAAATAGAGTGTATGGGAGATGGAGATAATAACAAAGAGAGAGGGAAAAAGATCTTCACTGTTCCATCTTGGTTTTTTGTACCTGTGGTTAAAGTGTGAATGTGTAAAAGAGTGAAAGGACAGACAGCAGAATGAACTGTTAAAAGCTGCATGTGTTACTATATAATGGAGAGGCCTTCTTGAAAGTTAGTTGACACATTTTTGTCAAAAAATAAATTAATTAAACACTATACACAAAAAAGAAAAGACTTTCAGAGAGTTTAGATGTGTGGGTTGAAATAAGAAGGTGAAGTTTGCAGGCTAATAGTCACTACATAAGCTAACCATCGTCCACCTCTGCCAGCTATTTCTCTCTATGGTAGAAGTCATTAAACCCTCTCAACAGGTGTTTGGGTGAGCGATTTTAACCTGAGTAAACAGAACAAGATTAATGATGCGCAATGGCACACAAGGGCCTCAAAGCTGTTGGTAGAACTGTGAAAAGGTTATTAATGCTTAGAAAGGTGTCAGCAATATCTTTGTTATTCAGCTGTACAGTGTTTTTTTTCTGTCGTGAGGCTTAGTGCCCTGAATGAAGCAATTATGAGTGTTTGTGCAATTAAATTATTTATACGGGACATATTAGAAGACAGAAGCCAAATGAGAAGTGCTTGTTGAGGTAAATGATTCTTTCAGCATATTAAGCAAACACGTCCGTCAAACAAATATCTAAGTTTTGTCTCGTCTTGTGCAAGTAGGAGATGAGGCGAAATGAGAGAAAAAAAGGTATAATAGCAAACTTCATTAAAACACTTTATCATTGTTGGTTTCCATGAACCTCCAGGTTTGACAGCAGTGGCTCAGGTCAGGCTGATGAGTCTGAATCAATAGCAAATTTAAGTTGTCGGCGCTCAGCCTGGACCTTATTACATGGGCCAGTGTTATTTACTAGCCTACGGCTGCATTCCCCTCTCGCTCCCCTCCTCCCTTTCGCTCTCTTTTCTCCTCTTTCTTATCATGATTCAGGATAGTATTTCAAGCAAATATGCCACCACACAGTACAACCTCCTCCCGGTTAGCAGGACATGGTTCGTACAAAAATCAAAGACAACCAAACTGCACACCTGAGTTACCTTTAAAATGTCCAACTTGTACAAATGGACATGGCTTGTGTGTTACCATGACTATCCTGAATGAATCGAGCTGAAAACATTATGTATTTGCATCAACTCATTTTGAAAAATAACGGCACAAAATGGAAATTAGTTATAGAGATAAGAGAGATAAGAGACAAAAGCTCGGATTTCAGACGTATCAATGTTTTTTTTTTTTTATCCCCGATTTTTTTCATCACCCAGTGCTCTACCTAAGCTACAGTCCTGGGGCCTCATTTATAAAAGAGTGTGCAGGATTCATACTAAAAGTGCACGTAAACCCAAAAGCCGAAAATGGCGGGCGCAAAAAAAAATCCGGATTTATAAAACCGTGGGCACGCACACTTGCACGCAATGTTCGCTTTATAAATCACAGTCTAGCTGGAAGGTTGCGCAGGTGAATTCGCGTCATATCCTGCCCTCTACACACCCACTTCATACCATAAATGGGCAATGCAAAGTAGTTCATGACTGTATTTGCATATGAATGAGCCTGCTGAGCATTCGCAGCGGCTTCTTGCAGCCTGTTTCTGCTGCGCGTCAGGATGAATGAGACGTGTCAAGCCAGGCAACCGTGCCACTAAATTTCACAGAGACTGAGATCGAGATATTGTGGATGAGGTGGAGGCCAGGAAAAAGACATTTGGTGGTCACAGTATAGTACGCTATAAAATAAAGCGAGTGAGTGGCAGCACGCCGTTGCTGCGCTAAACGTCGTGAGTGCCACGGACCAAGGGCGCAATTTCCACTGGGGACAGGTGGGACATGTTGTCCCCCCCACTTTTCAAAATCATGTTTTTGTCCCCCCCACTTTTTACAGTTTAAAAACTAACGGTAGGCTCAGCCTGTAATTGCAAATCATCAAGACACCCTGTGCGAAGGCGATGCGAAGACGGCACGGCAGCCCCGCTCCCCCTCCCCCTCCTCCCCTCCCCTCTCCCCTCTGTTCTGCTCAAGGCAGATTTATGGTTCCTCGTCACACCAACACAAAGCCTACAGCGTAGGTGCGCGTCGCAGTGTACCCTACGGCGTAGACTCTGCGTCGTTTTAACGCGGAACCATAATTTAGGCTTACGCCCGTGCAGAAAGGTTTCACGCGCGCGTAAAACTCATTATATATAAAAAAGAAAATCTGAGTCCCTTTAGGGGACTCCATAGAGTGGCCCGGCACTCATTTGTTCTGTCCTCAGTCACTCTCCAGTTGTCGCGGTGGGTGACCAGGAGGTTCCTGGCACGGCGTGTCCTGCACCGTGGCTGCACCACCAGCAGCACCAGAGCGTACTGACTGACGCTGTGCTTCACACACAGAGGGAGACTATCAGCGCTATTATAGCATAAGTCTGATATGTGATGACATTAAGAGTATGACATGAATCTGGCTTCATTTCACCACCTCACCGCCTGCGTCGGCAGTTCCCCATATCTTAAAACTGGTCAGGGTTGGCGTAGGGATACAGGATAGTTTTTTCTTTTTAAATCCCAACCTTTGCGCATCTTTCAAGCCCTTTGTTTTGTGCGCAAGCGAGCTTTATAAATGATCTACCAATCTACCAACCCCAGGAGGGCACTACACTGAGCTCAGGTCTCCTCCTTAACCTGAGGAGTGAGCAGGCCGCTTCTTTTCACCTGACAGGCTGGCCAGACATAGCGCGTGAAGGGATCACGTTATTCCGGCCCGATCCTCCCCATCAGAGGGGGCATGTATGTATGTGCATGTTTTTGTGAGGGTAGCTCACATTAGCTGAAGTCATGGGGGAACTAACACGCACTTCAGCCACAGCGGGAATCGAACCCAGGACCTTCTTGCTGTGAGACGGCTGCACTACCAGCTGCGCCACCATGCCCCATGGCGTATCAATGTTAACTGCAAAACAGAACAGCAGATCAAGGACAATGCATTTGTAACCCCCATGATTGTAGAAAGGGTCCTCAGACAGCGAATGTGTGAAACTAGCAGGACCAGAATCAAAGGTGAAACAAAGGTACCACAATTTCTATTCATTATGAAGATAACTGAATTACATCAAGGCAACAAAGTAAAATGTGACATTATATCAATCAGTGCAAAATTTCAATATTTGATACCATCTTGATGAAAGAGCAAAATAACACACAAAAGTGTTTTGTTGATTTCCAAATGTCGAACATTCCTTCATAGGAAATTTTCAAACCTTTGAATTTCAGAATTTCACCTCATATAGTAAAAATAATGACTCGCTAGTCGTGTGAAATATGATCCTCTTTCTCTTTTTGTATTATTTTTCTGACTTCTTTTGTGCTTTTTCACCATCAAAGCAGATCTGTACTAAAAGCCACAGACGAGCAATGCAACTTCAGGTTTTCATTTTGTCTAACTGCCTGTTAATCAGCATACAGTCAGCTCCAGCAGGGCCCTTTCCAGAAACTCAAATTGCCATAACATATACTATAGCAAGATTTGTATGAACTCATGAAGAAAGAGGGAGGCAAAGAACAGTTTTAGTTTTTGTGTTGTATAAAATTATTTTATTTTTAAATGATACTGATTACTGTTTTTATAGCTGAAATAACATTTATCTCAACATAGAGGGAATAACGAAAGGAACAAAGATAAGGTGTAATTGGCTGCCTGTACAGAGTCCTAGGTCTGAGTCCGAGTGACACTCATTCTGAAATTGAGGCACAGTGAAGATCTCTTTTTTATTCTGCTTCCAAGCTGTAGATTAACACTGATCTCACAAAGGCCCAATATTGCCTCACCAATGTGTGTGCTTTCACAAAGCGGTGCAATGTTTTCCTAACCGAGGACAGCCTTATTCCTCCCGCTTTTTTGTCTATGGCCACTAACAAGCCCCTTATCTCTGTGGTCATTGACTGCTTTATGCAGAAGGTGCTGAATAAAGCACAGTGCTTTATGAATACTAATAAAAAAATGAAAGCTCCTTCTAAGTCGTTTCACTTGCACACAGTGGTGCTGGCCTCATTTTGGCTGTTGCAACTGCCATTTGAGGTATTTCCACAGCTGCAAGAGGGAGATGGCAAGTCAGCAATGAGTAGCTGGTCATTTGCTTCAAATTTCAAAATGCAGCCAGTCCAGCCTATAAAGTTAATATTTTAGCCTATATCTATTTACTGTAAATATGCAACCTCTAGCCTAGCGCAGTGGAGCATTCTCAAAAGAGGCACATTCATCTACGATATCATTGTCACAGAGTGGTAGAGTTGGACCCAGATGCAGGAGAGACAAGGAGTCAGGAGTTCCATAAACATGATTTATTTTAAATTAAAACAAAGAAAAGTGCTGCTTAGCAGGGTTCCAAAATCAGAACATGAACGTGAAAAAATCCAAAATAACTTGACCTGACACATGGTGGGTAAAAAAGTACGGACCAGCAGGGAGCTAGGGAAAGACAAGACGAGATGTACATGAAAGGCTAGACGAGACACAGGTGCACACAATCAGTGCAGATGGGAACAAGGGAAGTCGAGACATAATTTAAACACAAGGACATGGTTTTTCAAAATAAAACGGGAACTTAAATACCAAACCTGTGAAAGACCGTGACCTTAACTCAAAAAACGTGACAATCATTTAGATAATCTGTATGATATTATCAATTACATTTTGTCATCTCAACATTCACTTCCGTGAGGAATGTTAGATAAATAGATTTTAGTTTATGAAAACTCTCTCTCTCTTTCTCTCTTTCAGCTGTTTAGTGAACATTGAAGGAAGAGTCTGTCATTGTGCCACTTCTGTGTTTACACACAGCTGTTTAACCAGGGAACGTCAGCCTCCAGAATCCTTTGCCGATGGCACGATAAAACAGGGCTGGATAATTCTGCCTCGGCCAAATGAGGCAGAACGGGGCTAATTCTATTTGAGCTTCACTACTTGAGTCAGCTTTACGGCACAATTAGCTCCCTGGAACCACAGAAAAACTAAATCAGAGAACTGGGGAGAGTGGGAGGAGATTGTGACAGGCAACACCACTAACCACATTTGGTAGCACAGAAAAAAGAAATATTAAAGAAACACCTTCATGCTGCTGTGCTGAACTTCACACAGTGAAAACTGGTGTTTATCAAATTTAGACTCTGATCATTGAATATAAGTTTCAAGGAAGTTAAAACCAATTTTAAAATTTGTTTGATAAAAGTGTTATGGATGCTTTTGAAGTAATATTATCTTTAGGTCTAAAGATAATTAAAACTAAACTGGTAATCTATGGCTCAACCTAACAAGTAGTGATATATTCAGTTGATGACTTTCAATCCCCTCCTTGAACCACCACCTTCCACTCCTCTGTAACTGGTGCTACTGGAGGGGAAGCCAGAGTTACCAGAGGGACAGCCAGAGGAGACTGCAAAATCCCCTTTAGAAAGAGCACATTTGGGCAATCAGTTTTCTCTTATAAAACAGCACCTAAGTGGAATAACATCCCACAGAACATTAGAGAGTCCATTTCATACAACGTCTTCAAATATAATCTTAGGAATTGGTTGATCGATAATCAAAAAGAGCTTCTCTCAGATCCCGGGGGAGGCGGGGGACATTGAGTCCGAGTGGACCATGTTCTCTGCCTCCATTGTCGACGCGGCGGCTCGAAGTTGTGGTTGCAAGGTCTCCGGTGCCTGTCGTGGCGGCAATCCTAGAACCCGGTGGTGGACACCGGAAGTACAGGATGCCGTCAGACTGAAAAAGGAGTCCTACCGGGCTATGTTGGCCGGTGGGACTCCTGACGCAGTAGATAGGTACCGGCAGGCCAAGCGAGCCGCGGCTCGGGCGGTCCTGGAGGCAAAAACCCGGGTCTGGGAGGAGTTCGGGGAGGCCATGGAGGAAGACTTTCGGTCGGCCTCGAGGAAATTCTGGAGGACCGTTTGGCGCCTCAGAAGGGGGAAGCAGTACTCTGCCGGCACCGTTTATGGTGCGGGTGGGGAGCTGTTGACCTCGACTGGGGACATCGTCGGACGGTGGAAGGAATACTTCGAGGATCTCCTCAACCCGACTGACATGCCTTCACCTGAGGAAGCAGACAGTGGGGACTCTGGGGCGTGCTCATCCATCACCCAAGCCGAGGTCACTGAGGTAGTTCGTAAGCTCCTCAGTGGCAGGGAACCGGGGGTGGATGAGATTCGCCCTGAGTACCTCAAGTCTCTGGATGTCGTAGGGCTGTCTTGGTTGACACGCCTCTGCAACATCGCATGGAGGAAGGGGACAGTACCGCTGGAGTGGCAAACCGGGGTGGTGGTCCCTTTGTTTAAAAAGGGGGACCAGAGAGTGTGTTCCAACTACAGGGGGATCACACTTCTCAGCCTCCCCGGGAAAGTCTACTCCAGGGTACTGGAGAGGAGATTACGGCGGATAGTTGAACCTCGGATTCAGGAGGAACAATGTGGTTTTCGTCCCGGTCGCGGAACACTGGACCAGCTCTACACCCTCCGCAGGGTGCTCGAGGGTTCATGGGAATTTGCCCAACCAGTCTACATGTGTTTTGTGGATCTGGAGAAGGCATTTGACCGTGTCCCTCGTCCCCCCGCGCATTCTGTGGGGGGTGCTCGGTGAGTATGGAGTCCGGGGCCCTCTATTAAGGGCTGTCCGGTCTCTGTATGATCGGAGTAGGAGTCTGGTTCGCATTGCCGGCAGTAAGTCAGACTTGTTCCCGGTGCATGTTGGACTCTGGCAAGGCTGCCCTCGGAGTAGGAGTCTGGTTCGCATTGCCGGCAGTAAGTCAGACTTGTTCCCGGTGCATGTTGGACTCTGGCAAGGCTGCCCTTTGTCACCGGTCCTGTTCATAATTTTTATGGACAGGATTTCTAGGCGCAGCCAGGGGCCGGAGGGGTTCCGGTTGGGAACCTCAGGATTTCATCTCTGCTTTTTGCAGATGATGTTGTCCTGTTGGCTTCATCGGACCGGGACCTTCAGCATGCGCTGGGGCGGTTTGCGGCCGAGTGCGACGCGGCAGGGATGAGAATCAGCACCTCCAAGACCGAGGCCATGGTTCTCCACCGGGAAAGGGTGGCGTGCCTTCTCCAGGTGGGTGGGGAAGTCCTGCCCCAGGTGGAGGAGTTCATCGGGAAGTATCTCGGGATTTTGTTCACGAGTGAGGGAACGATGGAGCGGGAGATTGACAGACGGATCGGTGCAGCGTCCGCAGTTATGCGGTCGATGTACCGGACCGCCGTGGTGAAGAGGGAGCTGAGTCGAAAGGCGAAGCTCTCGATTTACCGGTCAATCTACGCACCTACCCTCACCTATGGTCATGAACTTTGGGTAGTGACTGAAAGGACAAGATCGCTAATACAAGCGGCCGAGATGAGTTTCCTTCGCAGGGTGGCTGGACGCTCCCTTAGAGATAGGGTGAGGAATTCGGTCACCCGGGAGGAGCTCGGAGTCGAGCCGCTACTCCTTCACATTGAGAGGAGTCAGCTGAGGTGGCTTGGGCATCTGTACCGGATGCCTCCTGGACGCCTCCCTAGGGAGGTGTTCCAGGCATGTCCCACCGGGAGGAGACCCTGGGGCAGACCCAGGACATGCTGGAGAGACTATGTCTCTCGGCTGGCCTGGGAACGCCTCGGACTCCCCCCGGAAGAGCTGGAAGAAGTGTCTGGGGTGAAGGAAGTCTGGGCATCTCTGCTGAGGCTGCTGCCACCGCGACCCGGGAACGGATAACGCGGCGGACGATGGATGGATGGATGGATGGACTTTCAATAAATGACTCAAACAGGAATTTAACCCCTTCGAGTCATGTACACAATATTTGCAAAGAGAAATTCCTGTCTGTGAACACACACCTACTTAATGCTCCATCCAACATTTCTTCTTTCCAATCACATAAATGATTAGGCCAACTTTGGGTCCAATTAGTCTTTGTAACCTCTTCGTAAGGGGTTCCCAAATGGCAGCCTCACTGCTGTGACAGGAGACAGGTCCAGGAAGCCAGAAGCGCAAACAATACGTGCACACAACAACCACTTTGTGCACAAACTGGCATTTATAGATGAAGAATATCTCATGCATTTTTCAGAACAGCCATTGGCTGGTCAAACAAGCCTGATACGGTGACCAAGTGGGAGAAAAGAGACTATTTAACAAGAGACGGAGCGCAGTCCTGAGATATTGTTTGATTTAGTTTATTTTTATTAGTTTTAATAATATACTCTAATCTAATTGTGGGTGGGTTTTCACTCACCACATTCCAAAAGTCCTAGAGTTAGCGTGATGGGTGAATAAATTGTGAAAATTCAGATTGACCTTAGGAATGTGTTTGAATGTGATTGTTTGTCTCGTCTATCTCTGTGTGACCATGTAATGTTTTTTTTTTACCTGCCAATATTATGTAATAATTGCTTGGGGGTCATGTTCTGGGTCTCTGGAAAGCACCTAGAGACAACTTGTGTTGTAATAGACACTATATAAATAAAATTGAAGTGAATTGAATTGATGGACTCCTATCTCACACCTGTTGCGTTTCTGAAGAGGATGAAGTGGAGGTAGAAAATATGTTAATGATGACCATTTAATAGTGGGTGCTTTAAATAACAGCTATGATTAGGGATGGTAGAGATGGCTGCTTTAGTAGTTTTAGATCATCTTTATAATATGATTAGAACGAATATTGATTTTCTACCACCAGCATATAGTTGGTCCATCACTTTAGACTTTCAAGGTCGGTTTTGAAAGGATTTTTTTCTTTTAAGTGTGTTTGTTTCAATTATTTCTGAGAGTCTTACCTGCTGAAAGCACTGCAATGCTCTCAGTTTGAACAATACGTTGAACAGCAGTGCTTCAAGCAAACACTATAACATTTATTAACACTTTATCACCTTTGCAGCAGACAGTTTTAGCTTTAGCCTCATACTTTCTTTACTACAGAGCATCAGTGTTTTAACAGCACCAGGGCACAAAAAATAGAGCAGGTCATATGCAACCGGCTAATGTAAAAGTAATGTTGAGAAAAATAAAATATATATATATATTTTTTTTTAAAGCACACAGTAGGCTATAGCTTTTCTGAACCACGCACAGATTTCTATTTTACTTTTTCAACAACATCTATATTGTACATAAAGTAATTTTTTATCATCTGAAAACATCTTCAGCGCTGCTTTCATATGAAATACCGGACTGGTGGGTATTTTTTTAAATATGACAAATCAAATTTGAGACTGCAATTTTACTCTTTCTTAACATCCCCCTTCAGAGCATATAGGAGAAAGTATGTTAGACATTAAAAATGAACAAGGCCTCCCTAGAACCAGTATTGATTTTGGGCTACTCTAGAAAGTGGCTAGCGTATCAGGAAACATCACATACAACTCTTTAAACTGAGTTAACTTATCAAAGCTATTCCTCAACACAGTCTACTGTAGTTCAGGCAATTCGCTGGTAGCACCGACGTAAAATAGATTAAATTAGACTCAGGCTCACAGAGCAACAGAAAAAGTGAAACTGCTGTGTAACACAGTTTCAGAAAGATCTGGCTCTCACAACAAACCAGATCAAGCTGCTGCAGACCGACGGGCAGAACATGCTCTACACATAGGGCGCAGACCACTAGTAAGATGAAGGAAAAGCTCTTGTTGGTAATTCTTAATAATTAAAGTCCACATGGATGCACAGTTTATGCCATATGGTGACTTGTGCGAAGATGTTGACCTCTTATTTGTTCACAGGCTTCACCAATTTTGTTTGTTTGTCAGCACTGTTTACATTCCTTGACATGCAAATTTATGAAATGAACTACAGGAGTTAAAATACTTTGTAACCCTGTGAGGGCGAACAGCTCCCCTTAGAGCCGGGAAACGAGTTACTAAGCAGAATCAATGCACCGTGGCCAGCACTGTAATGAAATAAGATTTTAGCCATTTTAAACGGAGGGAGAGAAAAAATGAAAATCGATAGGTGGCCATCAGTGTTAATTGTGTGGCCAGCCCCCACGTGTAAATCAATGTATGGAAGAAAAAAAGTCCAGAACGCTAAATGTACATGGATGGCCTATTTGTATAAGGACCCCCCCCCAAAAAAAGGGGGGACACCTTTTGAAGGGAGAGCTTTCCGAGATGAGGTTTAATTATTCTACGATTAAGTACACATTATTTAATGTGTCTTCCATCCATCCTTCCATCCATCTGTCCAGCCACTTACATCTGGCACTATAAAGCCTTTTAACATGAATCCTGAGTCAGCATTTGTGATCAGATGTCACTTTTATTCCTTGTATGCATATTACCACATAACCAATGTCAAATATGGGCGAAAAAATGGGACATCAATGATAAATCCACATCTGTTCCTAAAAAAATCATTAATTCTGAAACTTGAATGACGTGTCATATTGTAAAGTGACGAGGATTTGAATGAGCTTTTTGGATACATCACAAAAAAAAACAAAAAAAAAACACATGAAATGATAAATTTGTGTCTCTGGATATTGGTTCAACAACTTTCATAGTTATTCATTCTCTGAAGAAAAAAACTGCTGTTCTCACTCTAATGAATTGTGGGTGCCTTGTAATGCCCAATATTGCATTCATTTTGCCAATACACTGAAGGTTGTCTTGTTTGCTGTTGCAAAAGAAATTAAAGCAGCAAGCACCGATGAACGGGCCCTCGCACCTTTGTGCACGTTCAGGCGTGATGCAGTGGAATCGTTTGTATGACTTGCATGTAGATGTCTTCAGGCCTGGACATTTAGCGGATGACACCACCCACGACTCTCTATATCAAACCATTCAAAAGTTATTGCAGAAAGTAGGAACTATCAGATATCGACCAATCAGATGAAGGGGCGGGGCTAATTTGCAGCAATTATGTTCAAGGACTCAAAACCGAGTCCGATGACACCACCCACGAGTCTTTATGTCAAACCATTCAAAAGTGTCACGGTCTGAGGTTCAGTGGGTGTGTCTGGCTCCTCCCCCCCTACCTGACAACACC
Source organism: Cololabis saira (assembly GCF_033807715.1). NCBI lineage: Eukaryota > Metazoa > Chordata > Actinopteri > Beloniformes > Belonidae > Cololabis > Cololabis saira. The sequence continues at coordinate 35,563,991 of NC_084587.1, forward strand.
TGCAATCACTATGGTGCAATCATGCCCACAGCATTTAAGCCTCAGTCCCTCTTCAGTCCATGCCAGATTGTCTTGTGTTCTCCAAGCCTTCAGCCGCCTTTCAAGCCAAGTGAGTTTTCCAAGTTTTTGACCCTTTGGCCTCTTGATCTTTTTCTGCCCCCAGACCATGTTTTTGCCCTAAGCCCTTGCCGGTACCTCTGCCTTCGCTGACAGCCTTTTTGGACTTTGACCTTTGCCTGCCCCTCATCGGATTTTTGCCTGATCCTTGCCTGCTCTGATTATTCTAAATAAATCTTTTGAACCGTTTCCCTTTGTGTCTGCATTTGTGTCCATCCCTTGTGTGCCTGACAAAAAGTTATTGCAGAAAATCGGAAATATCACATATCCACCAATCAGAAGAAGGGGTGGGGCTAGTTTGCACCAATTAAGGTGAAGGAGTCAAAACCGAGTCCGATGACACCACCCACGACTCTGTATGTCAAACCATTCAAAAGTTATGCCAGAAAATAGGGACTGTCAAATATTGACCAATCAGGAGAAGGGGCGGGGCTAATTCAGGCCAATGAAGGTCACCTACTCAATACCGAGTCCGATGACACTACCCACATGTCTTTATCACAACCCATTCAAAAGTTATGGCAGAAAGTAGGAACTATCAGATATCGACCAATCAGAAGAAGGGGCGGGGCTAATTTGCACAAATTATGTCCAAGGACTCAAAACCGAGTCCGATGACACCACCCACGAGTCTTTATGTCAAACCATTCAAAAGTTATGGCAGACAGTAAGAACTATCACATATGTGTGTACTGATTTTCGTGCATGTACGTCAAACCGTATTGTGTGGCTTGAGGCACGAAGTTTTCTAGGGGGTGCTGTTGAGCCATTAAGCCACGCCCATTAATAAAAACCATTAAATATCACATTTTTTCACCAGGCCTGGCTTGCGTGCAAAATTTTGTGACTTTTGGGGCACGTTTAGGGGGGCAAAAAGGCCCTCATTTCAAGAGAAGAAAAACGAGAAAAATTCCTACACATCTCAATGGTATAATTAAGATAAACAAGTGGAAGAAGATTTCTGAATGAATAATGCATTCTGTGCATTTGACGTGTATTTTTCATGGTCCTTCTATGTCAACACATTTTCAGTATATCACTACCTGTGAATGTGGTCTGAATAATCTGAATGGGAGCTACTAACCAAGATGGCAGCTACCTGATCCCTTTGTTTGTGAGGTCTGTGAATTTTAATGTTTTTAATGTTTTAAGTCACTGCTTGTCATATATAGGGTTGGATATGGGATGCTTTACAAGCTTTTTTTGATTCCCCCACTGCGAGATATTTGGGATTTATTTTTGAGATACTTTTGAATAAGTTGTCTCAGGACTGTTTGAGGCCTAGTTTGCCATTGATTTGTTTGAGGCCTGGGCCATTCTTGGGATATGCTAGCCCTGCAGCAGCTATCCCCTACCAGCCATCCAGTAGCTAGCCCCCATTAGCTATGCAGTAGCTAGTCACCAGCCCCCACTAGCCCTGAAGAAGCTAGCCTCCACCAGGCTACCAGCCTCCAGCTCTGCTACAGCTAACCCCCACCAGGCTACCAGCCTCCAGCTCTGTTACAGCTACCCTCCACCAGGCTACCAGCCTCCAGCTCTGCTACAGCGAACCCCCACCAGGCTACCAGCCTCCAGCTCTGTTACAGCTACCCTCCACCAGGCTACCAGCCTCCAGCTCTGCTACAGCGAACCTTCACCAGGCTACCAGCCCCCATCAGGCTACCAGCCTCCAGCTCTACAGCAGCCGGCCTCCACCAGGCCTCCGGCCTTCAGCAGCAAGCTGGCTTCTTCCAGGCTACCGGCCGTAGTTGGTCTCGACCAGCCCTGCAGCAACTGCTAGCCTCTACCAGCCCTGCACCTCCTCACTAGACACACTGACCTTCATGCACTATTCTCTCCCTCTGGAGTGAAGTCTATACAGAGATAATGTGTTTTCCCCTGGCCTTGCTTGTTGCTGCGATGACTCTCTGGGACTTTAGCAGCTCTCCTGGGTTATGTACACCAGGGAAGGTGTACCCCCCTCTGATTGTTCCAAACTCTCAAATGGTTGCTTTGTTCAGAGACCCAACCGTGCAAGCGCCATCTCTCTCTTACACGGATTCTTTTAACTATGACAAATGGTTGTGTCTTGTTTGCATCTCTGTTTTGGAGACTAACTTTGTTTTGTCATTCAGGAAAGTCTCTTGTTTTATTTGCAACTATGTTACACTCTAAAAAGGTTCCACTCAGCAATCACAATGTAATTAGAAAACAATACTTACTGTTACATGTAACACCCCTACTGAGTTTAAGGATAGATCTGGGCTAGGTGTAATCCATCTGAATATTCGTAGCTTGCTCCCAAAGATTGATATGCTCCGCATTTGGGCCAAATCAACTGACGCAGACGTCATAGTCTTGTCTGAAACCTGGCTTAGTAAATCATGTTCTGACAAAGCCATTTCTATTAAGGGATACAACGTTTTCAGGACCGACCGTCCCAAAAAAGGGGGCGGGGTTGCAATTTATTGCAAATCTAAATTCACTGTGAATGTATTGCAGTCCAAATCAGTCTGTAAACAGTTTGAGTTCCTGGCCATTAATCTTGAGGTGTAAACCAGGTTTTCTTTAACTGTGGTGGGTTGCTATAGACCACCCTTAGCTGTTGCTGAGATGCTCACCTCTTTGACCCAGCTGTTAGCTGACCTGAACTATAGTGAAGTCATTTTGACTGGTGACTTAAATTGGGATTGGTTAAAACCTTCATCTGATGCTTTCAAAGATGTCTGTGTTTCAATGAATTATACACAGCTTATTGAGAGTCCCACACACCCCAACCTAAAATTTCCAGATAAATCCTCACTAATCGACTTGTTCTTGACCAATGGTCCACACAAGTACTCCATGGCAGGCATTTTTGCTAATGATATAAGTGACCACTGTGTGATTGCTGCAGTCAGGAATGCAAAAGTTCCTAAAACTGAACCCAGATTTGTGATTAAATGTAACATGAAGGCATTTGTTGAACAGGGATTCTTTCATGACTTGTATGACTTTGACTGGGAACGTATTGAATTATGTAATGATGTGCAGACCGCATGGGAGTTCTTCCATGAAGGTTTCTCCTCTCTTGTTGATAAACATGCTCCCTTCAGGAGGTATCCACCTTATTCCTGGAGCCTCTACTGTAGAAACTGCTGTGGGAGTGACTTCCGGTTAGCCGCCGGAAGTTCCGTAACGCCATTGACTAACCATGGCAGCTGAGCATGAACAGCGGTTTATTTTAAAGCAATTTGCTTTCAATCTAGCAGAGAAGTTACGGTTTTGTTTTCTGACATTTAATGTTTAACATGTTTATCAACCGTAGCATTTACTAAAATGTCCTTGCGGAGCTCGGGTACGTCGTTTTGTGGAGGAAAACCTGCATCATACTTTGTGGCTCGGATCCGACAGACTGCCGGAGGAGAGACGGGAATCCTCAGAGGATTGACAGGAATATCATGAGAATATCAGGTATGATTTCAGGTTAATTTCATGAGAATATCAGGTGTGATTTCAGGTTAATGTAATGAGAATATCAGTTATGATTTCAGGTGTATGGAGGACACAGCATTGTAGTATTTGTCCGGTAATGACAACCTTTAGTATTATTTATTATTATTTTCTGTGCAGTTAAAATACAAAGTGTGTTTATGGCACGGACTGCAGGGCAGCATTAGAATAAAAATACAATAGTTTCACTACAGACATGTTGATAAGAAAAAAGTTTTTTGTTAATTAAATTTTAAATCTTAGCTGTGATCAGTACTCGAGTTGTAAAAAAGAAATCAGGGGGGATGGTGGATTTTATCATATGGGGACAGATCATTTTTGCTGATTACAAATAATATAATATATTACAAACAATAGCACTGACCAAAAACACCTGCAGAAATACTGCAGGAATGACATAGCAGCAGTTAAATGCAGCCTTCTGTAAGCTTTAAATATCCACTGGGCTTACATCAAATACATCAAAACACAACAATAAAAAACACTTTTCTGAACTTATCAATATGACTCTGTCCTTCACAGGATAAGTAACATGGATCACTGCAAAAACTCTAAATCTTAACAAGAATATTTGTCTTATTTCTAGTTAAAATGTCTCATTTTAGTAAAAAAATCTCATTACACTTAAAACAAGACTCATCACTGGAAAAAACAACAATTTTCACCTGTTTCAAGTAGATTTTCACTTAAAATAAGTAAAAAAAATCTGCCAGTGCAACAAGACTTTTTTTGCTTGTAATAAGAAGATAAATCTTGTCCCACTGGCAGATTTTCTTACTTATTTCAAGTGAAAATTTACCTGAAACAGGTGAGAATTGTCACATTTTTGTGGTGATGACTCTAACCAGAATGTTAAATGTAAATGTTGAAATAGCAGTAAAACCACTTTCATTGATGAAATGACATAAGGGATGTAAAGGGGGGGTGGCAGTTTTACAGGGGGGATGATTTGGACCGTTTTTATTTCAGGGTGGGGATGCCATCCCCCTCATCCCCCATCAACTCCAGTACTGGCTGTGATAATGTACCGGTTTTTTCCTAAACTTCTGGAGGGCTTAGGTGATGTGGTTGCAGGTGGGGGGTTGTGGGTTTTCCCCCAGGTACATTTGATGAGGGGGCTGGGGGTGTTATAATGGGAGGGAAAACCCTAATGTATCATATCTTATCTTAATAATTGTGTACTGTATTGCTCCCTCAGATGAGCCTGACCAGATGGATCAGAAGGAGGAGCTGTGATCAACACCAAAGCTTCCTGTGATGCCCAAACACAGTGGTCAGACCCAGGGATGGAGGACCACACCTATTCTATTATTTACGTGCTGGAGATGAGGTGATGGGTGACCGTGGTTTCACAGTTAGAGACTTGCTGGAGGAGCGTAGGGGGAAGCTAATCATTCCAGCATTCACACACAAAGGATGCCAGCTGACCAGTGAGGAGGTCACTCACACACGCCGCACTGCTCATGCCCGCATTCATGTTGAATAAGGAACCTGGAGATGTACAAGATTCTTTCTCAATAGGACCAAATTAACTTTGTGCCCAAAATTGACAAAATGCTCAAGATTTGTGCTGGTTTAGTGAATTAAAGAGCTGAGTTTATTTCAAGTGAAAAGTGAGAAGACATTTAATATTGCACTTAAACATACTTACATATTTCATTCATTTAACATTTTCTGAAAACAATTTAGGTACCGTTACACTTACAGTATATTTAACACACAACTCTCAACAGGTTAATGGCTGTATGTAGTTTGTAGAGCTGCACTTACATATTTCATTCATTTAACATTTTCTGAAAACAACTGAGGTCCAGCTGCAATTGTTGTTTTTTTGAGGAGATAAAAGTCTAAATATTGTGATTTCAGTTTGTCAGGTGTGAATATTTTCTGGTTTCTTAAGTCCTCCGACAGTAAACTGAATTTCTCTCACTTAAGACACAAATGTAATGTGCTTTTGTTAAACAATATTTTTGTGTTAAAATGTTTTGATTCATGTCCCAATATTGTATGTCCTAATATGTCAGGAGGGGATCTTTCAGGTTCTGTTTTTAATAAAACTGAAAACAAAAATGAAGTCTGTTGTTCTGTTTTCCCCCTAGCTTTATACAGAGGGGCAGAGCTGAATCTTCTTTGTACCAAATTCATCTACAAATGTTTGTGTGAAGCATGTGTGAAAAGTTCTGGAGGTGTTTCATGTGTGTATCTGAAGTCTTTGTCAAATGAAATTTGTAACTCCAGGTGCTCAGTTGGTCCAGATAAGCAGCTTGCAGCCCTAGGCACATCACTGCCAGCTGGACCTGAAAGAATAAATATAAAAGATGGCTTACAGTTTGTCTTAATGTAGGTTCACAAGTAGCCTACCTGTCATATTAGTTCATAGATAATAAGCAGTACTCGAGTTGTAAAAAAAAAAATCAGGGGGGGTGGTGGATTTTATCATATGGGGACAGATCATTTGTGCTGATTACAAATAATATAATATATTACAAACAATAGCAGTGACCAAAACACCTGCAGAAATACTGCAGGAATGACATAGCAGCAGTTAAATGCAGCCTTCTGTAAGCTTTAAATATCCACTGGGCTTACATCAAATACATCAAAACACAACAATAAAAAACACTTTTCTGAACTTATCAATATGACTCTGTCCTTCACAGGATAAGTAACATGGATCACTGCAAAAACTCACAATCTTAACAAGAATATTTGTCTTATTTCTATTTAAAATGTCTCATTTTAGTAAAAAAAAATCTCATTACACCTAAAACAAGACTCATCACTGGAAAAAAGAACACTTTTCACCTGTTTCAAGTAGATTTTCACTTAAAATAAGTAGAAAAATCTGCCAGTGGAACAAGATTTTTTTGCTTGTAATAAGAAGATAAATCTTGTCCCACTGGCAGATTTTCCTACTTATTTCAGGTGAAAATTTACTTGAAACAGGTGAAAATTGCCAAATGTTATTTTCTGGTGATGACTCTAAGTCTAAATGTTGAAATAGCAGTAAAACCACATTCATTAATGAAATGACATAAGGGATGGAAAGGGGGGATGATTTGGACCGTTTTTATTTCAGGGGGGGATGCCATCCCCCCTCATCTCGAGTACTGATAAGTAACAATATTTACCCACCTGGAGGAGTATCCACTTTGCCCATTGGGAAGAATGAGATACTTCTCATCTTCTAAGCATTTCTTCACTTCTTCAGGTCGTCCTCCCATCCCTCAACAGCAGGAGGCAGAGGTGAGATGATATTGTCCCGTTTGAGCTGCGACAGGTGGTGTTTCCACATGTTTTATATCCCCGACGCTCGGAGAAAGAGGGTTAACGCGTTCACTCAGCATGTAAACAAACGCCGGTTGGGGCAGCACCGGAAGTAGCTCCCACAATTCGCGCAAAGCCTCATGGGCCGTAGGAATAAGGTGGATAAAATAAAAGGGAGAGACAACCCTTGGTTCACACCTGAGCTATCTGACCTTCTGCAAAATAGAAATCTGGCTTGGGCCACAGCCAGAAACACGGGTCCGAGGCTGATTGGCTTACTTTCAGGCGACTCAGAAATCGCTTTACTTTTCTGATCAAAAAAGCCAAATCCAACTTCTATCTCTCAGCAACAACGGAAAATTTAAATGACCCCAAAACATTTTGGAAGGTGATTAAATCCATTTCAGCAGATGAGAATCATAGTGACCTCCCATCCAGCATTGTTTACAATGACATCACTATATCTGATAGGGCTTCCATGCTTGACTGCTTTAATAAGCATTTTATTGCCTCTGGCTCTCTGTTCTCTCGTTCTTCTCCCCAAATTGACTCACCAGCCGCAGATTCAGTGCCTTCTGCTATAGGTGCTGGTCACATACCTGCTGGTCATTCTTTTTGTTTTACATTGTTCACAGTGGAAGAAGTCCATAGAGCTCTCCTTTCTTTGGATATTACGAAATCCGCAGGCCCAGATGGGTTAGAACCTCGTTTTTTAAAGTTAGCTGCTGATTTCATTGCTAAACCTATCCAATGTATTTTCAACCTTACCATCACTAACAATTGCATTCCTGCGATTTGGAAGGTTGCTCTCCCCATTCTCTCCCCATATCAATCTGGTTTCAGGAAGCAACACAGTACCATCACAGCCTCCTTAAAAGTCACAAACGACCTAATAGAGTCACTAGACAACAACAAATTCTGCACAGCCCTCTTTGTTGACCTCTCCAAGGCCTTTGACACTGTGGATCATTCCATCCTGAAACAAAGCTTGTTGAATATTGGTCTGTCAAAACAAGCAGTTGGTTGGTTTGGTAACTATCTGTCAGACAGATTGCAATGTATACATTTTAATGGTAGTTCTTCTACAATGTTAAATGTCTCTTCTGGTGTGCCCCAGGGCTCTGTTTTGGGTCCAATTTTGTTTACTATTTATGTGGATGTACTTGGCAGAAATGTCCCTGATGCTAATTTCCATTTCTATGCTGACGACACTGTCATTTACTGTTGTGGTTCCACCCTTGCTGAGGCTCTTGGCTACCTACAGACTGCTTTTAACTCTGTGGAACGTCAGCTTGTAGAACTGAAACTTGTTTTAAATGTTTCCAAAACCAAATGCATGATCTTTTCAAATGGCAGGAAGACACCTGACCCTCCTCCCAGTGTATTTTCCCTACAAGGAAATGTGATTGATTTTGTGCATTGCTACAGGTATCTGGGTGTTTTAATTGATGATCGGATTTCTTTTAAATCTCATATAGAGAACCTGATCAAGAAATTAAAGCTTACGCTGGGTTTCTTTTATCGCCACAGAACATCCTTTACATTTGCTGCCAGAAAGAAGTTGGTTGGTGCCACCTTTCTTCCCCTACTGGATTATGGCGACCTTCTTTATATGCATGCCCCTGCCAAATGCCTGCAATCTCTGGACTCTGTGTATCACGGTGCCCTGAGGTTTGTCATAGGTTGTAAAGCCCTCACTCACCATTGTACCTTATATCGCAGAGTTGAGTGGCCCTCATTGGCTGCACGTCGTCTCTCACACTGGCACATTCGTGTATATAAAGCCATTTTAGGTGTACTTCCCCAATATTTGTGTGGTTATATTTCAAGAACCCAGAGCACTTACTCCCTACGTTCCAACGACTGTTATCTGTTGAGTGTCCCCAGGGTTCGCACTGAACTCGGCAAGCACTCTTTTATGTACTTTGCACCTTTTGCCTGGAATTCATTGCAGAGCACCCTGAAGTTGAGGGATCTTGTTTCTTTGGGATCATTCAAGGATGTTATGAGTGACATAGAGTCGGCCTCATACCGTTCTTGTTCTTGTTCATGAAAGCCCCATTATCTAGCTCTACTGATTTGATCAGATTATATTCGGTTTATTTTATTGTTGTTTGACTTGGTGTTTTAGGTAATTCTGTACTGTCTGTTTTAACTGTTGAAACTCAATGTTTTAAAGCTGCTGTCTTGGCCAGGCTTCCCTTGGAAAAGAGAACATTGTGTCTCAATGGGACCGACCTGGTAAAATAAAGGCTAAATAAAATAAAAAAAACTAACGATGCTCACTCATGCCAAATGTTAACAAATTCCATGTGTCAGTCAGGACTGAAGCCTCTATTTAACTTAGACTTGCAACTCCAGCCGCAAATCACACAATAGGCGTGTTTCCACAAGCAGGAGTTCCGGAAAAACCCACCAGAAAGGAACCTCTTACAGGGCTGACCATCTCCTCAGCCCCTTCAGCAGGCACATTTCCATTACACTGTAGCACCACGTAAGAACCATTGACTGAAGAAATAACAAAGCTGATCACGAGGTGGCGGTGACCTCTACATTGGCATATGCCAACAAGACCTGAACCAACTAACCAGCATCTACCATTTTTTTCTTGTAATCTCCACTTCATCAAATGTACTTACAGCAAAATGTTTATTCTCCAAATGGTTCAAATGAGTTGTGTTCACATGATTTATGTTCATGTGAGTATGCTGAACATAATTTAGAAATCCTGATTAGCAGGAGGTTTCTGTAGATCGAGCTGAGTACCTCTCCTACTACAGGGACATTTTTCAACCGTTAAGGTTCCTGAAAGCCACTTTTGCAGGGACCTTTCTGGTAATGGAGACAGGTGCCAACGATCCAGCCTGAAAATCTACCCGGAACTCCCGCCGGTGGAAACACACCTAAAAACAATCAAGTTTAAAAGTGATTTATACATTCACACTGCAGGTCATTGGAAGGTGATTTCTATTGCAAATTGTGCAAACAAAAACTGAAGTGAAAACTCTTTGCTGGAAGAAATTAAATATTCTGTCAACAGTCTGCTCAGGAAAATTGTTTACAATAATGAAAATGTTCCATTTGTAATTTAGTGGTCTCAAACAGGCAAAATCACCCCAATGATGGAATAGATTTTTACAGAAGCAGCAAAATTGCCTGGGTGCAAACATAAACACAGCAATCAGTGAATTATTTTGCATAACAATGCAGTCCGTGGTGCAGAATCCAAAACATTTTTTTATGAAGTTGTTTGAAAATGGGGCCATTTTTGTCAGTGGGGATGAAATGAAACATTATTGTCATCATAGGATGAATAAGGTGCTCCATGGAAGTTTTGCTAAAATGTGAGAGAAATGTATAAAGGCTAAAGGCCACGATATATCAATACGTGATACAAATGTGCACAAAGATATTAACCTAATGTGAATATACTCTTTTCCTATTCTGTGTTATAATGAGATTTAGTTCTATTTGATTTACAAAGGTTAGATACATTTGAGTATCAGAAGCAGCAAGTTCCAGAAGTTGTTGTACATCACTGTTTATGTTTGGAATCTGATTAGGCTGGGGCAGCAAGGGAAATTATTTCTCTGTAAAAGTAACTAGTTTACCACATGAATGATAATCATGCTGCCATTAGTTGCTTGGTTACAGTCACTTGAAATCAGAACTTAGAAAAAAGGGATGAGATTTTGTTTCCCTGTGGGGGTTTCAGTGATCCCGTGCCTCTTTAATGCTTTGAATAAAAGTATTTAGGCTGAGCATTTTGGTATATCCAAGACAAATAACCATCCTCGCCGGCTGGATACTTATTTGGCATATATTTTAGAGATTAAAAAGCATTTCTGTTATTTCCATTTACGACTAGATGAGAGGGCTTTGGTTAGTAAAAACTTGGTTAAATGACAAGATCTAGGTTAAGGAAAATAAAAAGTATTAAATAAGAACTAAGGAACAAAGAACACAGCTGCACACTGATCTGATTTATCATATCCTCTTTAGGCTCCCCAAAATAACACAAAGTAAAGCAGATATACAGTAGACTCACACTTCGAAGACATCCATGCAAAGATGTGAAGAAGAGACAGTATGTATATCAGGTTGTGTCTTCATGAGCGGAATAAGATTGTCTCCCCCAAAACATCACCAAATAACTAGCTGGCATATCTATGCTAAGCTGTTGCCACCCACTTATTTTGGAGCAAACTATTATTCCCAGTAGATCTTTCATACCAAGCTTGGAATAATTTTATCTTTAAATATAAAAGGATCAAAAGCTTTTACACAACTCATCTTCTTTGCTCTGCTCTGCTCTGTTCCTCTGAAGATTCCCGTTTTATAACCCCTGCCCCTTGTTTCTCTTCCTCTCCATCCTCCAACTTGTGCTTCTTTCGGCTCTGAAGTCTACATCTTTGTGCTGCTCTCTCACTTCTTCCTTCAGCCCATTCTATACCTCTGCACTATGTCCCTCTTGGTCCTTTTTGTCCTAGTCACCATTATTTGTTCTCCTTAATATTGCTTGATTTTAAAAAACAAATCATCAGAATTCTAAGAATACAGAGTATGCTTTTTTATGTTTATTTCTGTTTATCAGTGCTTTATCTGACTTTCTGAAATTAGTCAGTTTGAAGGTTATTTTTACTTAATTGATAATTACATTTTTAGTTTGAAGACAATTTCAAATGTTTTGAATCAATTGATGATGCATGAATTGAATTACGCATGGAAACTATTATGAAACTATATCCATAGTAATACAGTAATAACCAGCTGGAAAAAATTAAACCCAAACAACCCTTGCAGCTTCTGTGAAAAGGAATATTGACTTATGATACAACAGCCAAAGAAATCAGAGAAATGAAACACTGACACATTGTTGAAAATGCAAATGCAAATTTGAGTAGGCTATGAGGTTGGATATTTTGTCTAATATTTTACACAAAACAGGTGCAACTCTGGTAGCTTTCACCTTATTTAGTTTTGAGAATTCTTTTCTCGACCACCCTAACACATTCACCCTAACTCCTAACCCATATATATGTATGCACGCACGCACGCACACACGCGCGCATGCACACGCACACGCACACACACACACTTGCGTAGCAATAAATGTGATTCAAGACATTGTTGTATATTTTGAGTGTAAATCATTGGCTTTGAATGTGGAGGTGCTAACAGTGCACAGAGAGTGTGTCTACAAGGTACTAGTTGCTAAAACACTATAGACTGAAACATGGTCATTATGGCCAAACACTCATACCCATGCATACTATGAATGTCCATGCTCATTCAAAACATAGAATGCTCTTAAAACACATTTGAGTAGATATCACATTGATATTTTACAGAAAAAAAGGGCAGAACCAGTAATATTTACATGTTACCTGAGTTGAGCATCAATACTTTTGAAGGAAAAGCGAGGTGCCATGTGTCTATAAGCCGCACCTGCATATAAGCCGCATCCGCTCTATTTAAAAAAAAAAGATATGCTAGCCGCAGATATTTATGTTGTTAGATTAGATATTTACTACATGTACAGAAGGATTTTGAACTGTAAATGATGTACATGTTTGTACCGAAATAGATCCTTTCCTAATATTGTCTTTTAACATGGCAGCAACTTGAACAACAGAACCAAGAGAAAATAACCGGTATTTATTTATCTATTTATCTGTTTGAAATCTGCTTCTACCTACTTCTATCTGCTAAAGAAGAAGTAGCGTACTCTTGTTTGCATTTATTTTGTCTTAGCTTTGATTCTAATTCCGGTTAGAGCTCCCCGAGCGGTGGAAGAAAAATCCACAGAATAGAACCTTTGTATAAGCCGCACGGTTCAAAACCTATGAAAAAAGTAGCGGCTTATAGTCCAGAAAAAACGGTAATTGAGGATACGCCCTTAGTTGCACAATTCAGACCCATACGGGAGTCAGGTAATGTGCTACTGTATGTATATTTTAAACTGCAACCCTTAGATATTAAAAGTAACCCCTTAAATTTACAAAGTCATGGACCTTTAGTTGCAGATCTTGAGAAACGGTGATGCAAGGGAATGGAAGGGGGAAAAAATGGGATTGTAGTTATCATGCCCCACCAAAAATTCAGTTCATTGTGTTTGTGCTTACACGCATATTGATCTTCCACTTAAAGACTTGCAGCCAGAATCAGGCGTAATCAGGTAAAGCCTTGCTTTCACTTTGCACACACAGTTACACAGACATACACACCTGGGGCCTCATTTATAAGAGAGTGCGTAGGATTCATACTAAAAGTGTACGTGCGCTCAAAAGCCGAAAATGGCGTGCGCACAAAAAAATCCTGATTTATAAAACCGTGTGCATGCACATCTGCGCGCAATGTTCGCTTTATACTGTAAATCACAGTCCAGCTGGAAGGTTGCGCACGTGAATTCGCCTCATATCCCGCCCTCTACACGCCCACTTTTTACCATAATTGGGCAATGTAAAGTACTTGATGACTGTATTTGCATATAAATGAGCCTGCTGAGCATGCGCAGCGGCTTCCTGCAGCCTGTTTCTGCTGTGCGTCAGGATGAATGAGACATATGTCGAGCCAGTGTTCTGCCGAGGTGTCCTACCTCGCCGAGGTGTCCTACCTAGGCAGAAAATACTACCGTACGATCCCCGTTTTTTTATCTCAGTTTCTTTTTTTTCAAAGGCTTTTTCAAGCAAATAGACCATTTAACAGCAGGAAGTCAGAATGTGCTTCCACATAGATCTATGTGTACGACGCTTTGGCGGAAGAAAAAAACCCGTCAGATCACGCTTCCACATAGATAAATGCAGGTAGGATGATTTGACAGATGAAAATACCCCGTCAGATCACGCTTCCACATAGACCACGCTTCCACATAGACATCAACATTTATCTATGTGTTTATGTTTATCTATATAATTTTCAAATTAAAATATAATACAATAAAACAATCAACAATAAGCATTTATGTCAACATTAGACATTAGAAGTTACTGCCTTTTTGTTCATTGATTCTCCCTGGCTTTTCAAAACTGTTAAGCACCTCTTTGAATTTCTTTGTAAATTATATATTTGATTTTTTATTTGTATTTTCATACTGTGAGCAGACCTTGTAAGAAGACCTAAATGTGGTATATAAAGTACTTACCGTATTTTTGCGACCATTAGGCGCATATAAACGTCTTTTTTTTTTTTTTTTAAATGTGCCGCGTGCCCAATAACGCAATGCGCCCATTGTGTTATTATAAAGGCTGATTTATGGTTCGTTACACCGACGCACAGCCTACGGCGTGGGGGACGCGTCGATTTAACGCAGATCCATAAGGCGGACGTAATTGAGGCCACCATGAGAACGTTAAAGGGGGAAGGGGGCGCGTGAATTGCCCGTGATTTGCGGACGTAGTAGGGACCACCATTACCCCTTTTACACCAAGCTGGTTCCAGGGCTGGTGCTTGTGCTGGTGCTAGAGCCGGTTCGCGGTTGGTTCTAAGTAAGAACCGTTTGCTTTTACACAAGCTGGTGCTGGCCAGCAGCTGGCCAGAGAGCCACGTCATCACGTTACTGCAGACGTCTGTGTACGTCAGCATTTCCGGGTACAACTAGCGCCAAATTCAGTCACCACAACAAAGATGGAGGACTACGCTGTGCTGCAAGTGTTGCTGCTGGCTTCTCAAGCCTTTCTTGGACAGCAAAAGTGTGTGATCCAGCAAGTTGATGTTGCTCGTCGAGAATGCTACAAACAGCGATCACGCTCGAGACGGGTAAGTGTGTTACATGTGTTACTTTTATAAACGCTGAACGTGAGATGCCTTTGTTGTTCTGAACGTTAGTGAAGAGCTCGTCCTCACAGCGGGTGTGTCTAAATTCAACAAACAGTCAAATGTTCTGCGGTAGAAAACGAAAACATTATAGGACACTTCTGTTTAGTTTTATTTGGGACTTCGGAAGCAGTAATTGTATGAAGATACTTTGCTCTCTGTAATGGTGTCTCCTTTCATGTAGTCGCTCGGCTGTTCCGTGTTTTCATTGTCTGCATTTAGTACACATGGTTATTTGTTAAAAGCTGATAAGAAACCTGCTAACCTATACATGGCAGGTAAATAGTAATTTCTCTGCCATGAATTACTTTCTTCAGGGAGTAAAATCTAACGTTACCTGTGGAAACCTTTTTCTAATCCCATACTCTGATCCCAGAAAGCAGTTTTTTTACATTATAATTGCTATCTTTTATTTGTATATATATATATATATATATATATATATACATATATATATATATATATATATATATATATATATATATATATATATAATATGTGTGTGTATACCGTATAGATACATACACAGTATATTTATACTATGTACTGTATTTTGTATTTGTTTTTTCAGTTGTATTGCATTTAAAAGCCAATACTAATCAGTCATTATATTTCTATCTTAACAGGTAGCCTTGTGGCTGAGGGCAAGGCGGAGGTCACATGTTGTCTGGGCACATCCACCATCCAAAAACTGGTGGGACACAATTGTTCCAGATTTCAGCTCTCATCAGTTCGTGCAGAATTTCCGTGTGTCCCGGGAGTCGTTTGAGTACATCTGCGCTCAAGTCAAGCATGTCATGGGGAGAAGGGACACAAATTACCGTTTATCAAATTTCAATAAAACAAAAGTAATGTTGACTGGCATGTTGTCTTCTTTTATATTATATGATGAAGTGAGATTGTGAGGCATTTTTCTCTATAAACCAATACTGATGTGTACGAATAGAAAAATTTTGATTTTAAAGTATTGAAAAGGATTAATCATCAAGGGAGTACTAAAGTCAGAGCAAAAATGACCCTCTGCATACGGAGAGGCCAATATATACATACACACACAATACAAATACATGTGTATATAAGCAGTTCAATCTTACTAAGAATTTGTCCCATTTCTCATCAGAAATCACCTAAAAAGTAAAGACAGTTTACATTTCTTTCAAGTGAATTTTGAGAAATGTATTACAAGCCAGTTACACTGGCATATTCTATGTATTTAAAGTTTAGGTTTGCACGAATCAAGTAAAAATCATCTAGGTAAATTGTAGGTGCTATTAAGTAAAATTTGACATTTTTTATTAGAAATTTGACACGTGTGTTAGTATATCATATTATATATAGGTCAGGGCATTGGGCTTCCCTGCAGTTTAACTGTCTTAGGAATTTAGATTTATTCATAGCTTACAAGTTTTACTGGTACCCATAAAGTGAGACAACACTGATGCAGACATGTCAACTTCAAAAATGGCTTTATTTAAAAAGTAAAATATATATAGAAATGTAAAGTGGACAGTGCTGTGCAACAATAAGCAATAGTTAAAATGAAATGTTCATTTCTGTTGAGCCTCCATCAGAGACACCATGCGTCCCATCAGTCAAACGTATGCAGTGGACTGCTCACGCAGTTCCTGCAACAGCGCGGTGTGCATGTTTGTGCTGTGCTGCAGAAATCTTTTGTCCGCTCTCTCAAGGTAGTCCAACACATCCACCGTGTCTCTTTTGCGTTTCCCTGTGGAAAAAAGAGCAATATCAATTAAACTACAACTTCTACTCTGCACCACACATTACTATCAAGTACATTTGACTTATTTCAATTGTTAGTATTTTTAACTTTCTCCATGGAGAGTTGCCAGACCAAACAATATTATTTAATATCCAGAGTGATACAGGGCATGGCTGTAGTAGGATTCTCTATCTCTATGTTTTGAATACCATCTGGTGTAACAGACTATATACCCAGTACAACAAATCTTACCCGGTCTGGACAGGTCTGGGCCTGATGTGTGGCTTGAGGAGGAAGATGGTGATGGTGAGCTACTCCTCAGGGGAGTTGAATGGAGTGTTAGCAGCTCCTCGGACTCACCCAGGTCTGTGAAGTCTATAAGCAACAAAAAAGAAGAGAACAGTGCTTTAGTAAACAAACTTACCAGCACTTAATACAATATTAGCCTTTTATGCGGCCAAATGTAAGGTAAAGTTGCTAGATTAAACAATGGCTAATCTACATATACACACACACACACACACACACACACACACACACACACACACACACACACACACACACACACACACACACACACACACACACACACACACACATATATATATATAAATAATCGGTCGGTCCGCTGGCTCCATCGTTTACTGTTGAAGGATTGTAGATGCGTGGGCTGACGTGTCTGCTGGGTTGTTCGGGCTTTTGCAAAAGCCGGCATAATTTCCGAGGGGCCGCACCCCATGGGCCGCACGCAGGGGTTAATTTGTGCCGGATCCTGCCGGAACAAGATCCGGCACCTCTCGATTTTGGCCCCCCTGCGTTCCGGGACTTATTTGGGCAGATCCGGCACCTCTCGTATATATATAAAACAATAATAATATAAAAACGTTTTTTTTTTAATGTATAAAAAATAATAATATGCATAAATTCATTTACAGAACAAATCCCAAGCATTTCATGTTGTTTATAAAGATTTAACGTCATTTGAAAGAGTCGGAGATTTGTTGATGCAATGAAAAGATGGGCCAGCAAACCACGCCCCCGACCAAAAAAACTTTGGAAATTTGCTGGATCTGGGGAGCCAGCAGCGAGCAACGCAAACATGTCAAAAAGACAGCTGAATTTACTGTCTTTTTTCCAAAAGAAGGAAGAGTTGCATGATTCTTCAAAACGAATCAGCAAGCGGCGATGAGGGCAGCTGCAGCACAATCAATGTGCTCCTTGCGCCGCGGATTCATACACACGAATGGATTGTCGGTTGCTGTGGATTATGTTCTCACTACAAATAAAAAAACGGGCTGAAGCCCCCCATAATTTGATCTCAGCCCCCCTAAAATTAAGAGGACATTTTTCCCTTTCCAACGATACCAATATTGTGTTTGTACAATTTAAAACGGCGTTATTTTGGGGTTGATGCAGCCGCATCTCTCTGCCTGCAGTCACTGCACTGCAGCAAGGTCCCGCCCACAGCACCATCTGATTGGTTACACACAGAGACAGGCACGGGAAACAGCCAATCGGCGGTGGAGGCTGTGCATGCTGTGCTCACACACAAACAGAGGGGAGAATAAAAGTTTAGCCGGGTAGAGAAGCTCCGGAGAGGATATGTTTCCAAGGTAAGTTAAGGCAGCAGACACCCTATTATTGTTATTCTAGCTTTCCAAAGTGCACCAGATTGATGCATTTAAATGCATTATGCTGAAAAAATTCCCCCCCCCCCCCCGGATCCCCCCCCCCATCGCCATATATATATATATTTATATATATATATATATATATATATATATATATATATATATATATATATATATATATATATATATATATATATATATATATGCAAGAAATTGGTTCAAGAATGAGTCCCAGCCTTGTGGCACAAAGTCCACAGTAATTTCACACTAATTCCACAGACCAGAGTGCTGTTTAATGGCAATGGCAGGGAATCCAGTATTCAGGGATAGTTGATAATCCGTGTATCATTCGTTCTTTCCATTTTCAATTGGCAATCAAAAACCAAAACATGAAAAAGGGTCCGTGTATCTTTTGGTCATTGGATTTTTCCATCATGAGTGGGAATCAAAAAACAAAAAACGATTGGTTTATTTGATTTTCCTTTTAAAACAAAAAACAAATATTGAATTACACTGCATTTTTTCTTTTTCTGTGTTAATATGATTTAACAAAGATTCAAAATACGCTTTTATTTTCGTTTTCTATTTCATATAAGAAAAATGAAATTACTAGTCAACAGGAACGAAAAAACGAACCAAAAAAAAACGTTTATTCATATTCAGTGCAGTGTTTGGCGGGTGTGCTTGTGAGAACTGGGGTCCCTGGAGGTCCTGGAGAGCACAAGTCCCCGTACCGGGAGCTGTCCCCGGTCCTGGCCGGGATCAGTGCAGTGTTTGGCGGGCTGGGTGTGAGTGTCTGGGGTCTCTGGGTGCCTGGGTCCTGGTCCCGGGACTCGTGGGTCCCTGGGTCGGGTCCCGGGACTCGTGGGTCCCTGGGTCGGGTCCCGGGACTCGTGGGTCCCTGGGTCGGGTCCCGGGACTCGTGGGTCCCTGGGTCCTGGCCACTTTCGCCCGATTTTCAGACACTTTGGCCGGCTTTCGGCTTCCTTCGGCCCGCCTGTGCGGCGCTGCTCCCCCCGACCACCGGGGGGCTGGCAGCGCCTCCCTCTCGGTAGCGAGACCGAGTCGACCCGTCCGCCCCAGGTGTCCCCCCACGGAGCCCCGCCGCCGCCGGGCAGGCCGACCTCCGACGTCGGCTGCCGCTCTGGCGGTGGTGTTAGTCCTCCGGGAAAAACAATGTTTCTCAAACCCTACCACGCCGCAGACGGCTGAACCGGGCCCTGGATTGCCGGTCACCCCCAGCCCGAGCGGATCCACCCGCCCGCCCAGAAAACGGTGCGTCGAGGCGGGGCGAGGTTCCGGCCGCTCCCGAGGTCTCCCCGCACGGGGCTGCCGAGACCCGAGTCCCGTTGCTGGTGGATCGGAGGTCGGCCTGCCCGGCGGCGGCGGGGCTCCGTGGGGGGACACCTGGGGCGGACGGGTCGACTCGGTCTCGCTACCGAGAGGGAGGCGCTGCCAGCCCCCCGGTGGTCGGGGGGAGCAGCGCCGCAGAGGCGGGCCCGATGGAAGCCGAAAGCCGGCCAAAGTGTCTGAAAATCGGGCGAAAGTGGCCAGGACCCAGGGACCCACGAGTCCCGGGACCCGACCCAGGGACCCACGAGTCCCGGGACCCGACCCAGGGACCCACGAGTCCCGGGACCCGACCCAGGGACCCACGAGTCCCGGGACCAGGACCCAGGCACCCAGAGACCCCAGACTCTCACACCCAGCCCGCCAAACGCTGCACTGCACCCGGCCAAGACCGGGACCACGTCCCGGTACCGGGGGTAGGCTACTTGGGCTTTCCCTTTGCCTCCTGGACCTCCAGGGACCCCAGTTCTCACAAGCACACCGCCAAACACTGCACTGAATATGAATAAACGGTTGTTTTTGGTTCGTTTTTTCGTGTTGACTAGTAATTTCATTTTTCTTATATGAAATAGAAAACGAAAATAAAAGCGTATTTTGAATCTTTGTTAAATCATATTAACACAGAAAAAGAAAAAATGCAGTGTAATTCAATATTTGTTTTTTGTTTTAAAAGGAAAATCAAATAAACCAATCGTTTTTTGTTTTTTGATTCCCACTCATGATGGAAAAATCCAATGACCAAAAGATACACGGACCAAAAAGTGACCGGTTATTTTGTTATTTGTTTTTTATTATAACACAAAAAACGGAAAAACGTCTGGTTTTTCATATTTCAATTTTAGGCACAGATCAAAAAATAAAAAAATAAATTTGTTTACCCCCCCCCCCCCCCCAAAAAAAAAAAAAAGATCTGACTCCAAGCAAACTTAAAAACTTGAGAGCCCTGACTTTAATACTTACTTAATACTTGATATACAAAAAAGATATTTCTTTTGAACAAAGTTTAAATCTTCTTTGATCCTCATTAGATATTCTGTAAAAGTCTGCAGATTCTTCTTTTTCAATCAGAAAACATCAAACATATTTTGAGAATCTGATTCACTCCTCAATTCTAAACATAACCCACCATCAATTCTTGTCAAACCAAGTACTACTCATGTGTCAATTTGACCCTAAACTCAACAAAATCAAAGCCACTGTGGGATGGAGCCCACCCTCACAGAATTTTATGATATGACCCCGTTCAAAAGTTACGGCAGAGAATAGGGACTATCAAATATTGACCAATCAGAAAAAGAGGCGGGACTAATTTGCACCTATTATGTTCAAGGACTCAAAACCGAGTCTGATGACACCACCCACGACTCTATATTAAACCATTCAAAAGTTATGGCAGAAAGTAGGAACTATCAAATATGGTTGCGACATGATACAGGTGTGTACCGATTTTCGTGCATGTACATCAAACCGTATCGTGGGGCTTGAGGCACAAAGTTTTCTAGGGGGCGCCGTTGAGCCATTAGGCCACGCCCATTAATGCATCATGAAATATCAAATTTATCTCCAGATCTGGCTTGCGTAAAAAATTTGGTGACTTTTGGGGAACTATCAAATATGGACCAATCAGATGAAGGGGGGGCGCGCTTTTTGGCATCTAGCGTCACCACGGTAACGCTTTTGAATGAGAAAAGTAATGTGCGTCGGCGCAGGATTGAGACCACATTTTGATGTATAACACACCTGGGTGTACATTACGGTTCGGGCCGTATTAACGGCCAAAGAAATGGCATAAATTGCGCCAAAATGACACGATTAATTCAAAATGTTCAAAATAGCCGACTTCCTGTTCGGTTTCGGCCATGGCGCCAAGAGACTTTTCTTTAAGTTGCAACATGATACAGGTGTATACCGATTTTCGTGGATGTACGTCAAACTGTATTGTGGGGCTTGATGCACAAAGTTTTCTATTATTAATGGCATTAATTCAAATACACGGATATGATACCTAGAACATGATTTTACTTCTTTTTGATATATATCTATTTTGTAGTCTGGTAGAGTCCTCCCCTAGGGAAAACAACACCAACCACCGCTGGGTTCGTGTGCAGTTTCCCATTGAAATAATATCTCACACTACTGAGGATAGGTGAAAAACATTAATTATATGAAGTTGGTAATTAAAGATTACAATATTTACATATCACTTATCACACCAGTAAACAGGAGAAACCACAATGGTCAATTCTCGCCAAATACAGTAAATTCCAATTGTCCCTGAACGCACCAGTGATTCCGACAGTGTATATTTTTATCTGCACCTTTTGCTATAAAAAAAAACAAAAAACAGTAAATGAAAAATAAACAATAGGAAGCCAAGAGGGCTTATAATATTACAAAGTTCACTCTCACTCATTTGACATCATTTGGATGGGTAAATTATTCACAAAAATCAATAGTAAATGGAAAATGAATTGAGTCTAAATAAATCCCGTGGGGGCAGGGAGCTGCACGCGCATTGGACCAAGAAGAGGTTTCAAAAGCATGTTTTAGAAAAATCTATGGGTGATGTCATAGGGACGATGTTTAGCCATTCTTATTAAGACTATGGCTCGGACTGAGAACTTTATGGTTGGAAAAAAAATTGTTTCAAATGATTATGTTCATAATGCATGTGCTTACAAAAATAAATGTTTCTTTAAGACAGTTCCATTAGGATTTAATCATAGACAACATTGTGCCACATTGGCATTACATTTAAGCAAACTGTATGCCATTTGTCACATTACTATGGCAACCATAAATGTGGAATATGTTTTTATACTTTCCACGAGTCCATTCTGAACTGCTATTATTCAATAAGTAAATAATGTAATATAGATTAAAAAGCAAGAGATCACATCAGAGGATAGTTAATAACATTTAAAAGAAATGTATTTAATGTGACAGTAGAACCAGGTATGAAATGACACACTTTCCCCTTCTGCATTTGAATTGCAGTGTGGTAAAAAGGTCAAGAACAACAATATAACACAATAAATTTGACATGTGACTTTTCGCAAATAAAATATTATCATCTTATGCTATTAGACGTTATTAGGGCTGATTGGGTAACGTATTGCGTCACGCATCGCGTCACTTCCTGGTGTTTGCGGTCTGTGCTGCTGCCGTCTCACGGCGTTGCAGGCTCAGATCTCTCCCGACTTTTTATCTAAAACTTAGACTGTTTTCTGGTAAAATAGCACTATATCTGGTACATTACTGTCTTTATTTCAACACTCGCTCATTTTCTCTTCCGTAACTTTCACTGTCACCAATCACCGATACATTTTCTGTCCGTTAGCCTCCGTTAGCATCTTAGCATGGCCGCTCCGGCTCCCACCGCTTCACCTCTTTCCTGCTCAGTGTGTGAAATGTTTAGTTATTCCTCTGCCTCCTTTAGTGAAGACGGTAAGTGCTTAAAGTGTAGTTTATTTGCAGGGCTGGAGGCGAGGCTCAGTCAGTTAGAGGTCCGGTTCGGCCAACTAAACCATAGTCCGAGAGCCTCCTCAGCTAACCAGGCTAAGCTAGCGGCGGACCGGCCCGTAGCAGCTGAGCGTAACCGCTCCCCTGCAGCTCCCGAGCAGCCGGCCAGGCAGGGCAGCTGGGTGACGGTTCGGAGGAAGACTAGTCTTAAAGGGCTCACGGAACACCACCACCCGCTTCATGTGTCTAACAGATTTTCCCCACTTAGCGACACATCTGTTGAGAAACCGACCCTGGTGATTGGAGACTCCATAGTCAGACATGTGAAGCCGACTCCAGAGACCTTAGTTAGGTGCATCCCGGGGGCCAGAGCGGGCGACATAGAAGCAAATTTGAAGCTACTGGCAAAGGGTAATCGTAAATGTGGTAAAGTTATCATCAATGTCGGAGCTAATGACTCCCGTCTTCGCCAGTCGGAAGTAACCAGAATGAATATTGTCTCGGTGTGTAACTTCGCCAAAACCATGTCAGACTCCGTAGGTTTTTCTGGCCCCCTCCCCAATCTGACCAGCGATGACATGTTTAGTCGCATGCTCTCGCTCCGCCGCTGGTTGTCTCAGTGGTGTTCAGAAAACGACGTGGACTTTATTGACAACTGGGAGACATTCTGGGGAAAGCCCGGTCTGATTAGAAGGGACGGCATTCATCCCACCCGGGATGGTGCAGCTCTTATGTCTAGAAATCTGGCCAATGTTATTAGACACTCCCCCTGACAATGCAGGGTCCAGGCCAGGATGCAGAGCTGTAGTTTAACAGGGCTGGAGGCGAGGCTTAGTCAGTTAGAGGTCCGGTTTGGCCAACTAGACCATAGTCCGATAGAATCCTCTGCGGACCGGCCCGTAGCAGCTGAGCGTAACCGCTCCCCTGCAGCTCCCCGGCAGCCGGCCAGGCAGGGCAGCTGGGTGACGGTTCGGAGGAAGGGTAGTCTTAAAGGGCTCAGCGACACATCTGTTGCTTCTCAAGGACCAACGCCTGCCAACAAAACTGTGGGATTGTATTATGTAATTAGCGACTCTAAAACTGTAGGATTACATGATATTGGCGACTCTGGCCAGGTGCCTAGCAAAATAGAAGTGGTTGCAGTTCCCCGCCCTCCAAAAGTTCACCAGGTGCAGCGTTATAGAGGCGTTAACCAAGATAACCTTGTAAAAATTAAAACCAATGCACATTTGGTACCAATTACAGACCGAAAAATTAGATGCGGACTACTAAATATACGATCATTAAGCTCTAAGTCTCTGTTACTAAATGATATAATTACAGAGAGCAGGAGTGATATTTTCTGCTTAACAGAAACATGGTTACAGGAGGAAGAGTATGTTAGTTTGAATGAATCAACTCCGCCCGGCTACTTTAATCATCACATTCCTAGAAGCACGGGCCGAGGCGGAGGAGTCGCAGCAATTTATAACTCCGGTCTCCAAACAAAAATTGAACCCAAGTGCAACTATAATACATTTGAAAGCCTCATGCTTGGTCTGAAATTTCCGAGCCGGAAATCAGAGAAGCCAGTTGTGTTAGTGGTAGTGTACCGGCCCCCTGCTGGTGCGTATCTGGAGTTTTTGTCTGAATTTTCAGATTTCCTTTCTGGATTATTGATCAGCACAGATAAATTCATCATAGTGGGTGATTTTAACATTCATATGGATGTTGAAAGCGATAATCTTAAATTAGCCTTCGATTCTCTTCTAGAATCAATGGGTATCTCACAAAAAGTGGATAAACCGACGCACTGTTTTAATCATACTCTCGATCTCGTTCTCACCTACGGTGTTGAAACTGATGGTCTGTTGGTGTCACCTGTAAACTCCCTTTTATCCGACCATTACTTAATAACGTTTGAATTTAATTTTGTTGATGTTGAAGTGCAAAATAGGAGGTATTATTTTAGCAGATGTTTGTCTGATGAAGTTATTGTTAAATTTAGGGAGGCCATTGCTTATCTTACGACAGTGCGAAATAGTGATGTAGTCGAGGCCAGTGACCTGGGTTCTACCTCTGCAGATGTTGATTTCCTTGCTAGTAACACTGCTGATTTGTTGCATTCAGCTTTAGATGAAGTTGCTCCTTTGAAAAGGAGGGTTTCTAGCCACAGGAGCTTAACTCCCTGGTACAATTCAGATATCCGCATGTTGAAACAAAACGTGCGTAAAATGGAAAGGAAGTGGTACTCTTGTAGGTCTGTAGACTCTCATCGTGAATGGAAAGATATTCTAATAGTATATAAAAAAGCCATTCGCAAAGCCAGAACAGCTTATTATTCAACGCTGATAGAGGATAACAAAAGTAACCCACGTTTTCTGTTCAGCACTGTAGCCAGGCTGACAAAGAGTCACAACTCTGTTGAGCCGTGCATTCCTGCAGCTCTCAGTAGTGAGGACTTTATGGGCTTCTTCAACAGTAAAATCGCGAGAATTAGAGAAGAAATCAACCAGCCGGTTGTAGGTGTTTCTTCAGCTTTAGCGACTTCCCTAGGCTCTGACTTGTCTCTAGACTGTTTTGATCCTATAGACCTCCCTGAGCTGACTTCACTCGTTAATAGAGCTAAGTCAACCACATGTATGTTAGACCCCATCCCGACTCGTCTATTCAAACATGTTTTTTCTCTTATTGGTACGACAATACTGGACCAAATTAACCTATCCCTAAGTTTAGGATATGTACCACAGGTTTTCAAAGTCGCAGTAATTAAACCTTTACTTAAAAAACCTTCTCTTGACCCAGACACCTTAGCTAATTATAGACCAATTTCCAACCTTCCATTTGTGTCTAAAATTCTGGAAAAGGCAGTTTCAAGCCAGTTATGTGACTATTTGTATAGAAATGATCTGTTTGAAGTCTTTCAGTCAGGGTTCAGAATGCATCATAGCACAGAGACAGCACTTGTTCGAGTCACGAATGACCTCCTTATGGCCTCAGATAAGGGATTAGTGTCCATACTGGTTCTACTGGACCTCAGTGCTGCTTTTGACACTATAGATCATGGCATTTTACTGCACAGGTTAGAGCATGTTGTTGGGATTAAAGGGACAGCTCTATGTTGGTTTAAATCATATCTATCTGACAGGTTCCAGTTTGTTCATGTACATGAGGTTTCTTCAGAACAGTCAAGGGTCTGTTATGGTGTTCCGCAGGGTTCAGTGCTAGGGCCAATCTTGTTCAGTTTATACATGCAGCCGTTGGGAAGTATAATCCAGAATCACGGCATACACTTTCATTGTTATGCTGATGATACGCAGCTCTATTTGTCTATGAAGCCGGATGAAACAGAACCGTTAGTTAAACTTCAGGCATGTCTTAGGGACATCAAGGACTGGATGTCCAGAAATTTCCTGCTTCTAAATTCAGATAAAACAGAGGTTATCATTCTTGGTCCAGAGCATCTTAGGAAGGGATTAGATGGTGTTGCGATGGCTTCCAGTGCAACTGTGAGAAATCTTGGTGTTATTTTCGATCAGGATTTGTCGTTTAAACCATATGTCAATCAGGTTTGTAAAATAGCCTTTTTCCATCTCCGTAATATTGCAAAGATTAGGAAAATCCTCTCACAGAGTGATGCAGAAAAACTAGTTCATGCGTTTGTATCTTCTAGACTAGATTACTGTAATGTGTTGTTAGCAGGATGTCCAAGTAATTTGCTGAATAGGCTCCAGCTGATCCAAAATGCAGCAGCACGAGTACTGACAGGAATTAGCAGGAGAGACCACGTCTCTCCAGTGTTAGCGTCGCTCCATTGGTTACCCGTAAAATTCAGAATCCAATTTAAAATTTTATTACTTGCGTATAAAGCCCAAAACGGCTTAGCTCCGCATTATTTGCAAGACCTGATAGTGCCTTATGTTCCTGTCAGAGCTCTCCGTTCTCAGAGTGCAGGTTTACTCGTAGTTCCTAGAGTATCTAAATGTAGATTTGGAGGGCGGGCGTTCTGCTATCAGGCACCATTACTTTGGAACCAACTTCCAATCTGGGTTAAGGAGGCTGACTCCACCTCCACCTTTAAAACTAAACTTAAAACTTTTCTGTTTAGTAAAGCCTATAGTTAGTGTTTAGTAAACCTCTAGCTGGTGTTGGTAAATCTCTAGGTAGTGTAAACTTTAGTGTGTCAGAGTCGCTCCTGTAGTTTCTTGTGCTGGCCCCCCCTTCTCCTCCCTTTTCTCTCTTTTGTCCATGTTGCAGCATCCTTTGCCGGACACCGGAACCTGCAGGTGGTCGTGGGTGGCTTGTAGCTTGCATTACGGAGCACAAGTCTTTCCCTGACCCTGCACCCCAACCTGGGACTTGCTGATTGGGCCGGAGCTTCGGGAGCTGTGTGCTGGCCTGCGGTCCCCACCCCTGGTCATCCCGTTGCTGCCCCCCCCTTCTCCTCCCTTTTCTCTCTTTTGTCCTGCAGGTGGCCGTGGGTGGCTTGTAGCTTGCATTACGGAGCACAAGTCTTTTCCTGACCCTGCACCCCAACCTGGGACTTGCTGATTGGGCCGGAGCTTCGGGAGCTGTGTGCTGGCCTGCGGTCCCCACCCCCGGTCATCCCGTTGCTGCTTCCACCTGCCTGCTGTGCTGTTGCCGTCCCTGACCCACCAGTCTGGCCCTCGGCAGGAGGGTCCCCCCTGATGAGCCTGGTCCTGCTCAAGGTTTCTTCCCTCCTAAAGGGGAGTTTTTCCTTGCCACTGTTTGGCTTAAGGTTTTTCTCCCACTAGGGGAGTTTTTTACCTGCCATTGTTTATGTAATATCTGCTCGGGGGTCATGTTCTGGGTATGGGTCTCTGTAAAGCGTCTAGAGACAACTCTGTTGTATTAGACGCTATATAAATAAAATTGAATTGAATTGAATAGACGTATGTGTTCAGTGTTGTCACAGTTGGTGTCTGAATTCTCGGTTCATGGTTATAGTTACTTTAAGCTTTTATTAATAAAATGTACTGCATTTGGCTCCTGGTCTAAATGAAAAATGTTCTAAAAGTGATCTTGAGTATCAATCATGGGATAAAGGTCAGAGACAAAATGTCCCCAGCCGTAGGCGCCCCTTACGACGCAGAAGCATCCATTAGGCAGTGGTCTTTCCCTGTCATTTGTGATTTCTTGCTCTGATGTAGAAAAGTAACATCACTTAGGCCACCTACCATGTCTTTGCTGAATGTGGTTTGTGAGAGCCATAAAATACACATACAAGCTTGATGTTTGTGTTTTTTTCCAGGAAATGTTCTTTTCTGCCACAGTTTGACTGTTATGAATGGGAATCTACCTATCACTGTCCTTCAGAATTTTTCCATCTGTTGTGAAAAACTAATTTCAAATCAACAGCTCTTCTGATGGTTTTTCTGGTTAGTTTTCCAACCTGCACTGCAATTTACCTGTAAAAAGAGTTGAGATTGAACAGATTTTTTTGTCTGAGCGATCTTTCACCATAAGGCAATGGCCAACATCAGATCACTTGAAACACCTTGGCAGTGAACAATTCAAAAGCTCGGGTGGCCCTGAGAAGAAAGCACCACATAAGGCTCACACTGTAATGATTTGTCACATCTTACAGACTTCACAATGTCTGTAAACAAACCCAAGGCTTCTGACAAAATCAATGGTCACATCTTTTCTGCTTTCCATGAACAGAAACTCAGCACCATCTGTGGCTGGATTGTGAGTGCAGGTGGATGATTTCCTTATAAATGTTAGTCAGTTGGATCCAAACCTTCAGCGCTCAGCCAGGTCTCAGTGTAGAAATGTTGGCAGAGGTATGTATAACATGGAAATATATGCTGCTTTGAGAGATTGGATCTGTAGAGTGTGACTCTCTGAGTGAGTGCTTGGGCATTAGTGTATGTATGCGTGTCTAGTATACAGAGACTTGCTTGGGCTAGGGAGTGGTATTAAAATTTTAATGGAACTATGGATTGCATTTTTGTCACCATTGTGAACAGAAAGACATTTGACAATATCTTACTTTCATTCATACAGTTGATGGTCAATTCTATGCGGAAACCTGCATAAATCTTAAAAACGACTTTTCTGATGAAAAGAAATATCAACATACTGTATTTTCCTCGCTGAGAGAGCATGCTTTGTGCTTCCAATGGTTTCAAGAGGCAGCACTCATCAAAACACAGCGTTCAAACAAATTTCACAAGGAATGCAAAGTTCATTTTTAACATGTCATGGATCCAAGTCAGTAAAAAGACATTCTGATGCCGAACACTCATGGTCATTTCAAATGAGATATACTTGCCTACACAGAAAATGTTTGTGCTTGGGCAAAAAAAATATGTAAATCCTGGGGATTGATCAATCTGCTTCACAATCACAGAGGGTGAAATAAGAAAAAGAGCAGCAGTGACTGAAAACAAGTTTCTGAGACTGTGATGTGGTTGGTGTGCCCATTTCTAACTAACTTTCAGCGGGGAGTTGGGAAATTGTGTAAAATGTTAATAAAAACCAAATAAAATTATATTACAATCCTTTTCAACCCATATTCAATTGAATACACTACAAAGACAACATATTTAATGCTCAAACTCAAACTTTATTTTATTTTTCAAATAATAATTAACTTGGAATTTCATGGTTGCAACACGTGCAGTAGAAATTGGGAAAGGGCATGATTACCACTTCGTTACATCACCTTTCCTTTTAATAACACTAATTAAATGTTTTGGAAGAGAGGAGATTAATTCTCTTAGCTTCTCATGTGGAATTCTTTCCCATTCTTGCTTGATGAACCGCTTCAGTTGTTCAACAGTCCGGGATCTTCTCTGTCGTATTTTACGCTTCATAATGCGCCACACATTTTCAATGGGAGACAGGTCTGGACTGCAAGCAGGCCAGGGGAGAACTTGGACTCTTTTACTTCAAAGCCACGCTGTTATAACACGTGCAGAATGTGGCTTGGTATTGTCTTGCTGAAGTAAGCAGCGGCGTCCATGAAAAAGACGTCACTTGGATGGCAGCATATGTTGCTCTAAAATCTGTAGCTATGTACTTTTCAGAATTTATGTTGCCTTCACAGCAATGTAAGTCACCCATGCCATGGGAACTAATGCACCCCCATACCGTCACAGATGCTGCTTTTGAACTTTGCGTTGATAACAGTCCGGATGTTGTGCTTCCTCTTTGGTCCGGAGGACACGACGTCCAGTGTTTCCAAAAACAATTTGAAAAGTGAACTCATCAGACCACAAAACACTTTTCCATTGTGCATCAGTCCATTTACATGAGCTCAGGCCCAGATAACCCGGCAGCGTTTCTGGATGTTGTTCATACAGTAAATGGCTTTTGCTTTGCATGGTAGAGTTTTAACCCGCACTTACTGATGTAGTGACAAACTGTATTTACTGACAGTGGTTTTCTGAAGTTTTCCTGAGCCCATTTGGTGATTTACACACTCATAACGGTTTTTAAGGCAGTGCCGTCTGAGGGATCAAAGGTCACGGCATTCAGTCTTGGTTTCCGGCCGTGGCGCTTACGTGCAGTGATTTCACCAGATTCTCTGAACCTTTGGTGATATTATGGACCGTAGATGTTGAAATCCCTAAATTCCTTGCAATTTTGCTTTGAGAAATGTTGTTCTTAAACTGTTCAACTACTGGTTTTCACTCGAAACACATGAGGGAACCGTACCTAAAATAGATACACACTACTGGATATTCATCAATGCTACAATAACTTTGTTTTGGATCACCCATTCAACTTCGACAAACTCCTTGGACCATGTCTACACTAATGTGTCTGCTACCTGCAAAGTCTCACACCCCTCCCCACATTGGTCAGTCGACCACCTCTCTTTGTTTATGCCTAATGTTACCGAGTGAATTGTAAAAGGCTACTTGTCAGTAAGAAAATACCCTTAAATGACATCAGACGGGAGGCAGGCTTGCAAATGTAAAGTAAAGTTTTAATGTGGTTCCAGGCCTGGACAACTTAGGTCTATAAACAAAAACAAAGCAACTCAAAAAAAAAACAGAAATCATAATTAAGCAGACGTGTTGGCATCAACCTCTCCCCATGGCAGCCCTCCTCTGTACTGAACCATTTCACCTTTATATCTGCTCCTGACTCCACCCCTGGCTAAGCAGTCAGCAAATCAAAACCTAACTACAATATACACAAGGTGCTCCCCATAAAGTAATCAGAGCTCCCCTCAGGCAATCATGGCCGCTCCCCAATTACTGCATCTGCATGGATAGACACAAGTAGTTAAATTACATGTCACAACAGAATGTGCACCTTCTGTGGGACTGAAATTCAACTCACAACACTTGCCTGTTCGTTTGCTCATGAAAACAATAATAGAAACTATTCTGACAGAGTCTGCTCTCTCACACCTAAGTACAGTACACCCCAGTCATCAAACATGCAATACAAACAACAAAAGTAATTAAGTTCTGTATGGAAGACACTACAGACTCCACTCAAAAACAACAGTTCCAGCACACTGACTGGAATGGGTTTTCTGCTGACACCTCCATGCACTCCCATACAAACATTCACACATGCACCAACTCTGTCCTGGATTATATCAACAAGTGTGTAGGGAGTGACTACACATAAAACAGTGAAACTATTCCCTAATCAGAAACCCTGGATTAACAAATAATTTCACCTTCTCCTCAAAGCTAGGGATGCAGCCTTCAGTTAGGAAGACCAGGAGGCCTACAGCTCAGTCAGATCCAACCTGAAGAAAGGACAAGTCCAAACACTCCTACAAGAAAAGGATTGATGAGCACTTCAACTCCTCCGACCCCCCGCATATTTGGCAAGGCCAACATACAATCACCAACAAATCCCCCTGCAAC
The DNA here is from genome assembly GCF_033807715.1 of Cololabis saira. NCBI lineage: Eukaryota > Metazoa > Chordata > Actinopteri > Beloniformes > Belonidae > Cololabis > Cololabis saira. The sequence continues at coordinate 35,595,664 of NC_084587.1, forward strand.
TCTCCCCTACCCTCCTCTAATTCCCTCCCAGACGAGCTGAACCACTTCTATGCTCAATTTGAGCTGGAAATCAATGAGGCAGCCTTCAAGCTAGCTTTCATCAGATGAGGACATACTCCAATTTTCCACCAGAAGTCTGCCACACATGTGTGTTGCGAGCCTGCTCGGAGCAGTTGGCTGGTGTCTTCACCAACATGTTTAACATGTCTCTGCCCCCCTCAACAGTCCCCCACAGTTTCCTTTCAAAACTGAAATCAGCCAGCTTGGCATCAGCAACTCACTCTGCAGCTTCCTTTCCCCCATTGTATCACCCAGTGCTCCTACTTAAGTCAGTCCTGGGCATTGCCATCCTCTACCAACCCCGGGAGGCCCCGCACTGAGCTCAGGCCTCCTTAACCTGAGGAGTGAGCAGGCCGCTTCTTTTCACCAGACAGGGTGGGGTTTCTCTGGCCGGACGTAGCGCGTGGAAGGATCACGTTATTCCGGTCAGGTCCTCCCCACCCCATCTGGCGCCCCGGTTGGCCAGAGGGGGCATGTATAGCCCAGGACTGCTGCATGTTTTTGTGAGGGTAGCTCACATTAGCTACCCAAGGGAACACGGGGAGAACATGCAAACTCCACACAGAAAGGCCCTTTCGCCAACCCCAGCCAGGGTGTGGGTGCTGAAGTCATGGGAGAACTAACACGCACTTCAGCGCCCACAGCGTCCCCGGCGGGAATTGAACCCAGGACCTTCTTGCTGTGAGACGGCTGCACTACCTGCTGCCCCACTGTGCCCCCGCCCCCCAGAAAATGTCAAAATTACAATTGATTGATTGTACAATTGACGTAACTGAAAACAAACCAAAAGCAATCTCACATGCACCCTGCTGCCTCAACCCTCCCACACACTAAAGGCCAGCCTTAAATAACCCCCTACACAAAATGGCTAGCCTTGGTATCTCCCCCTGTTAGGTAAGCATATTGTCTACCAGTGTTTCCCAACCCTGGTCCTCGAGGCACCCCTATCCTGCATGTTTTAGATGTTTCCCTGCTTCAGCAACATCATCAACAGAGTTGTGCAGACCTTGGTGACAAGCTAATGAGGACCATTAATTAGAATCACGTGTGTTGGTGCAGGGAAACATCTAAAACATGCAGGATAGGGGCGCCTCGAGGACCAGGGTTGGGAAACACTGGTCTACACCATGATTCAATCTTGTATCTGAGTCACTTTCTCTCAGTAAATAACTACTTAATAAATCACTTATTGAGTTTTAATATAATATACAACTAAACAATTAAAAAAAATTTTTTTTAACAATTTCTATAACGAAACACAATAACTCCCCCCCCAACCCCTCCCCATGCCCTCACTAATTAGGAAAAACCCAATAAATACAATAAGTGTTTAGCTCATCCTTCTTTTGATCCTGGAACATAAGGTAAGTATGATGAGTACTCTTACTACAGAAATAGTTTTAACCAAATAAACAGAACTAAATGTTTGAATACTGGTCCATGTCTTAATTTACGCAGATGGTTATGTAGAATAACTTCACTTCAATGGATAGCAAAAACAAACAAACCCGGGATAGACTGCGTCTGCCAACCACAAAGCAAAGGTAAAATTACCAGTGAAACATATGAAATATGATGTGGCATAGTGACAACTCACCCACTTTGTCACAGGCAGAATAAAGGTTGGAAGGTTGTCAGCTCAATAAAGAGCTCTCAGTAAGGTTCTACAGTTCAGCCAAATCATATGATAACCATTTCTTAGAGCAAGGGACCCATTTACATGTCACAAAAATGAGGAAGGAGCAATGTTTATTATGAGTGATTAAACACTTGGAAGAGTCAGTATCCCAGATAACGCAGACAGCAGGTAAAAAGCAAATAAAAAGGAATACAGGAAGAAAAGATTAGAAAGCTTGATGACGGGCAATTCTCAGTACAAAGGTAAAAAGGAATCATTGTTGACAAAATAAGTGAGTGATATTTAACTAATAACAGGTTTAAAGTAGAAGTAGGAAATGAAAGTAAGTGTCCAGATGGAGAGACACAACTATCTATTTAAACTGGAATGTTATGAACAGTAGTAGGAAAGCACTGACATGGACTCAAATAATATTTTTACTAAATGAAGTATAAAACAAGTAAAAATTAGGAAGTAGTTCTAGTGACAATAAAAAAAGAATGAAATTTAGGAAGGATCTGAAAACATTTTTTTTGGGTAACAAAAAGTTTTCATTTCATTATTTTAACCTTTAACTAGGAGAACCTCGTTGAGATTAAAAATCTATTTTTCCTGGCCCCGGCAGCCTAAAAAGACAAATGTTAAACAATCACTTTGTGTACAACTTTGGGGTTGGTGGATCCTGTAATTGGTTACTGTTTTTTCTAAATATTTTTATTGCATTGAATATTTGCACCAGCGTACAAATAGCAAGCCCCCACCAGCTGAGCTATTCACACCCTGTTGACATATGAAAACAAATGCGTTGCCCATGCGCATGTGCACCACTCTAAAATTGGAACCATGTCAAACAATAGAGCCAGGCAAACGTCTGCTCTCACACTTTTGTATGAACAATTTTTGCTCTTATGTCATTGTAAGATATTTTGAAGAGATTAAATTGAAGTTTATTAAAAGTGGTGTGAATACCTGTCAATCACTGTTGAGCTGATGGATTATTTTTTTTTATAAATATTTTTTTTTCTAATAATACATGGGTGCAATAGCATACATTGATATTGGTAACAGGGTGTAAATAGCCTAATCCTATTTTTATTCCCAGTTTTTCCCTTTTTTGTTACCCAGTGCTCCTACCTACCACTGAGTCTGCTCCTTACTTGAGGAGTGAGCAGGCCGCTTCTTTTCACCAGACAGGGTGGGGCTTCCCTGGCCCGACATAGCGTGTGGAACGATCACGTTATTGCCACCCCATCTGGCTGCCCAAGGGAACACAGGGAGAACATGCAAACTCCACACAGAAAGGCCCTTTTGACAACCCCCTGGGGGTGGGTGCCGAAGTCATGGGGAAGTAAACACACCCTCAGCACCCAGAGCGTCCCCGGCAAAATGATATAAAAGGACGAGAATTGAACCCGGGACCTCCTAGCTGTGAAGCGGCTGCACTACCAGCTGCACCACCGTGCCCCATGCTGCCACAGTACTTTGTCAGTGATATCGAGTGCTTCTGTCAGTTTGTCTTGTGTTACTGAAATTATATAAAAGGTCCATGTTACATAAACTCAAAATGCTATTGAACTGTAACTTTATTTATTTTAAATATTGTCAATCTGTGAATGTTAATAGCTTGAGGATTGCTTACCCCACACTATTCTGGGATACTATTATGTTCTGAATGTGTGGCATTTTCAAATTATATTTATCTGAATGGGATATTTACATACAGTAATATCATTGTATTTCATTTCATGGTGAGATTGAATGAATCATGGTTAAAAATGAATACATGAAATGAACATGAGCAGACTTTGGAAACATGATTATAGCAAAGTTGAAGATAAAAATAACTGTATATCTTCTCCAAATTAGCAGACTCAGATTCAATTCTCACCACCTTCAAAAGCAGCACATAATGTCCTTGTATGTATGTAATACGTTGGATCAGTAGAGAACATCTGAACCAAACTAGCTGAGAGCAGAAGCGACCAAGGTAATGGAGGCTAACCATTCTTAACCTCAGCCCCATATTACACATCCACTCAGTGAGCTATTTCAGCAGCTGCAGGCACAGAAACAAACACATACACACAAAAACAGAACTTAAAACGGATATGTGGGGATTAACGAGTGGATAATGGCAGGTGGTTGATGGGCTGATTCCATTATTCCCTCCATCATCAGCTGTTTGTATAACAGTCACAGCATTTGCAGGTGTTTTTATGTTAGATGCAAGTGCTCCACTGTTAGTTTAGGTGTAGCCTCGAAAATTAAAATCACATATGGGCTTGTTTGTGACACCTAACTCACTGTATAGAAGATCCATAGGAGTGTATGTTTTACCTCCTACAATTGACAGTTGTATAAAATGACAATTTTGAGGAACAGCTACCCAGAAGCTGTTAGACTTGGCAACACTCAACCAGAACAAGTACAGTATTTTGTCCCACATGGTGTGAACATGTATGGAATGACAATGAAAACCCTTGAACCTTGAACCTTTTGTATGGCACAACATAAATCATGTAAAAGACACCTGAATTCCGAAGTTTTCAATTTACATTTGGACTTTATGCTCATTACTTCAGTTATACCCTATTGTCATTCGCAGTATGCATTAATTGATTAATAGTGTAGTTAATGTTAATGATTTATCTGACCAATAGTACAAAATTAGTTAATAACTAGTTTGAAAAAGAGAAATGATCTTAAATTATTTGGCACTCATTTATTTACCGTACTCACTTTTCAAAAACTTTAGCCAAAGCAATGATGAGCTGGTCCAGTGTTCCAGTGGAAATTCCACGGGTCTTCCTGAATCTCATTCCTGGTTTACACATCTGCGTCAAAGCTACGCCGTAGCTATAGTGTAGGTGTGATCCTGATGGTGTTAGCTGCGGTGTAGCCTGCCGTGAACCTCTCTCCTTTTTTACCATCACCTAGACTCTCTTTTCCAGCTGCCCGGTATAGATGTAACAGGGAAGCTGAAGAGTGCGATTCCTCTGTGGAGCAACACTTCGTCCTGCTCTCTTTTTTTTCTGACCACTGGCATACAAAATCACAATTGCTGAAATGGTTCACTCAAACACCAAGACTCCACACCAAATTTACAAAAAATAAGCAATTTCTCAGCCTTTGTCAACACAAGCTATCAAAATGTCACCCTCACTTATTCACCTATGCCCAAGACGCTACATCCATCGTTTAATGCCAGTCTGCAGAAAATTGAAGTTCATTGAGTGACTATTAGGTTTTGGTTTCAAAAAGTAAGTCTTCACCGACTCCTACAGTATGTTAAAACATCCAACTTTGCAGCATTTACAAACAGATCCAAAAAACATTTTTGGTCTCCATAGCTAGATTTCACATCCCTGAAAATTGGGCAGGGGATGATCTGTTTAAATTCTATCAAGTCAAAAATAAATGCATAATTGGGGGCATGGTCGTTTGATTGATGGCTGATATGACCAATGACCAATGAAATTACATTTTATGGAGATTTATGTGGAATGGAATGGCCCCCGTGCAAAATGAAATTTTCAAGCCTTTAATCTATTCTCTGTAAACTTCTAGCTGTCAGGCAAGATGTGAAATAAATGATGCAAGATATATTTTTTTTCATTTATTTACTTTTTATTGATAAACATAAAGGTTAATTCACTGAGTCAGCTAGATCATCCAGTTTCATCTGTAATTAAATAACCCAATAGTGGAGACAAATGCATGCACGGAAATGTTTTATTTTATTGCCTAAACATAATTACTGTTATCTTGGGGTTGCACACATTCAACTTTCAATCTTGATTATTATTTCAAAAATGACTTATTTTATACCACATTAAACTTTTTAAAAGCTGTAACTCTAAGAGAGAAATTAAATGCACATGCCCATTGACCATCAGTCAAGAGTACACACATCATGGTGCCTTCACATATGATTTTTAAAGACAAAGTAGTTAATAATGTTGTATCAATCATGATAAAAGACTGGCTGATCCTGCCACCAACCAGTGTCCAAATGTGGAAATTAGATTTTACCCCTTAAACCTTTCCTTTTCTTTTTTTCTCATTAAAATTCTCTTCATAGTTACATGGTTTTTACAGCTGCATTCTTAACTACTGAAGTGAGAGTTTTACATTATTAAAATGTGGAAAAACTTTAATTAACAAGATATTTCATTAGCTGCTGACTGGAGCCTATAAAAATGTGGAAAGAGCTGTCACGAGGATGATGCTAATCTCTTGTATTATTAAAACTAAATCCTCCCAAATGAGCAAACAAATGCTCTTTCTCAGTACAAACACAGGCTGAAACCCAGCACTGCACTTACACATACATGCAAATTTACATAGGCTACATGCAATTTGTTATGCAGGACAGAGATAATGACTGACAGTCCCTGGATGACGGATGTTGTGCCGGATATCTTGGCAGCACTGTGCAATTGTGCTCCCCGCTATGTAAATGTGCACACATCAATAGAGACTCCTCACCGTGTGAACCGGTGAGGAGGTTAATGGTAAGCTGCAAAGCAAAGGATTCAGGAAAATTATGTCTGCATTATGTGCTCATGTATCTGACATAACCATCTGAGGGACACTTAATGGCAAAGAAAACCCAACACCTAGCTCAATATTGTCTGTCATTGCTACTGTGCTCATTCCATCTAAAGAGGGGTTATTTGAGGGATTCAAATATATTTTGTGAGAAGATGATCTTGTGTTTCTTTTTGTGTTACTCTTAAACTAATCTTCATCATACAAATTAGAGTTTATTATTAATGTTATTATATTATAGCCTGTATGATTGCGCAACTTGTCTAAATTACCAAGTTGGTAAATTGCTGAGCTTCAAATGGGCACATGAAGAAGAAAAAAGGGCCTGATTTACTAAGATCCTAAATAAAGAGTACTAAATTGCGTGTGCACTGAAAAATTTGGCACGTGCTGTTGTTGTGTGTTTTGCGGGTGATCAACTAAGAATGCTTGCGCAATTGATAACAGGCGCAAACCGCAGTATTTAAATGAGGTGTTGCGTGTCTTACGGTTTGCGAGCGCAAAATGAAATTTGACGAGTTGGAGTTAGAGATATTAGTGGAAGAGGCAAATTGTTGTGCCGTATTCAGCACCCCTGCCGTGAAAAGCACCCCCTCGTATATTCAATGATAAGTAGACCAAGAAAAAAAACAACACACTGACACTTCAATATATTTATATATACACACTCACACAAACACATACTTAGGAGTTTATATTATATATATATTTACAAATATTATGGAAGACAACACAGTAAGCAGGCTATTAATTAATGACATCAATAACAATTTACCCGATTTTTGTTATGTGTGACTGTGATTGTGGGAAAGTATGACTATTGTGGAATCCATGAGCGCATTTAAACATGAATCATTAACACAAAACTGGACGCTAAACAGAACGTGACACGGAATGAGAATATCATTTTTGTCATTGTGTGTACGTTGTCATTTGTAGTAAATTAAACATGAGCATTTAGTCCTTTTTGACATTTACTTGTGAATAAGAGATCTGTGGGTAATATATGTCGACGAGGGGGTGCTTTTCACGGCAGGGGTGCTGAATACGGCACAACACCTGCCGGGGTATGACACGCTAGAGCCAACTGCAGAACAGGCGCACAATAAGAAACACTTTTTTCTCCATGAAAACACGTGATTTATTTATTATCACAAATAAAAAAATGAATGTGCCTCCTGTGGCAACCTTTTGCTGAATAATACTCGATTTAACATTCAAATAAAAATATTTCTCCTTTTGCATGTGGAGAATCCTCACCACAAGTTGAGCCATCCCCACCCCAGTCCTCAAATCAGGCACCAACAAGCATCCCTGCGTAATGCTGGGCAGATTAGCACCTTCGTTTCGAACGTATTAAATACAGATGCAATCACAATCCCCGCAAAAACTTTCAGGCTTGGTAAATCTCATTGCGTGTGGTAAATGGACATATTTGCATTTTCCCCTCCCAGTATTTAGCACTTTCTGGCGGGTACGCCCCATATTGATTATTCATCAGGGCAAAAGTACTAAATGAATAGAGTGTGCTATTTTGCTCATTTGAGAGGCGCAGTCCTCTTTGCACGCTGTTAGTAGATCAGCTTGCACATTGGTTTGCGGGTGATGTCAAGTTTGCACAAGTTTGCACACGTTTTTACGCACGCAAACCTTTAGTAAATCAGGCCCTGAGAGGGACTCAGTGCCTAGAGATTACATATATCTTTTTTTGTTTGTATTTTTGTATGATGAACCCTTGTGTTTGGCCTCGAAACAGCTACGCAAATCAATTAGACTTCTCGCTTTGTTTGCAAGAGCTGACAGTACAGATATGACCATCTGCCAGGGAAGGGCATGTCAATGCCAGCAGCTTATGAAGAGCTTTAATCACACTTATCCTATAAAGGAGGGTTTTCTTCACATATCCAATGTAATCTGTTCTACCACTGTGAATCTCAAATGCTTTTTTCATGGGGGGTAAAATGTCCTTACTAACTTTCAGGAGGTGTGTGTCCTAGTTAGGACAACATTTCAAGTTTTTATATGTAAGGTTTTTTTGACATTTTAAGCCCTCATTAATAAATTATCTCATGGGCTGTACTCAGAAAAAAAGGAAAAAACATGTGACAGATTAGATTGAAAAGTTAAAGTTGATGAGACAAAGCATGACATATTTTGGGTAAAATAAGTCTGTAATTAAATATAAGTCAAACTATATGTGAATATAATCTTTTTCCATTTATTAATATTTTCCTCACTCTCATAGCTTTTGGGTTGTTTTATAGATACGATAGATTACATTGTGGGTGGGTATGTTTAAGCATTGTTCAAACAGGTTATTTGGCACAGAGCTAACTCTGTCTCTTATTTGCAGAAAAGTTCATACTGTACATAAGAGGGCATATTGATGCACAAATATTAGCTCAAGTTCAGGTTTTGTGCTTGCAGTTCTGTCTCTTCTTCACTGCACTTGCTTAATTTAATCATGCTTGCATTGTATATATCTCTTGAAAACTAGTTGGCATTCATGCATAGTCATTTGATATAGTATCAGACATCATAATAATATGCATGTTTTTTTGTTTTGTTGTTTTTTTTTCTCGTCATGGTGCTATTGCACTGATAAAGATAAAGACCCAGTTCATTTTAAAACACAGTTAAGAAATAAAATGTTTATTCATTACTTATGCGTAGGAGAAACAAAGGCAAGCAATTGTCAGGGTTTGACACTTCCCCCCAGTTTTTGAGTTTCAGTTCTGTCCCTCCTGTTTCCCATCTGCCCTGATTGTCTGCACCTGTGTCCCGTTACCCCCGTGTGTATATCTGGTCTTGTCTTTCCCTTGCTCCTTGTCGGCCCGTACTGTTTGCTCCCTCCATGTTCTCCTCTAGTTCTTGGATCCCTGTTTCTGTTCTGCCCTTTTTGATCCTGCCCAGCAGCGCTTTTGGTTTTGGTTTTTGTTAATTAAACCCTGTTTTTTTTAACTCCTGCCTCCTGCTTTTGGGTCCTCAACAACCACACCCTGACAGCAAACAATCATTTCACAAATTCAAATTAACGTTCTTTGTGTAAGAAATCATTATGAATTATAGTCAACATTTGTCAAAAGGTCAAAGGTCGATTGCCCTTCTACCATTCTCATAGACACTAAGGCACATACAATTAACTGTCTTTTTGTTTGCAGATAGTCCACCATAAGGGGTACATGGGTACTTCAAATAAAATTAAATGTATTAACCAAAAAAAAGAACGCTGTATTCCTATGGTGATACACACATGTCTTAGTCATGACACCTGAATCCAGGATATCAAAGTAGCTGTGAGTGTCATGTGCATCACTGACAAATTCACTCCTGGAGATTCTGTCATTTAATCAACCTCAGCCACATCCTAATCCACCTGTGTCTAATTGCCTGTGTCTATTTATTGACTCACCACATGCAGCTTCCCCTTACCAGTTTGTCTTGGTCCCTTGTGCCAAGCAGTCTAGCTTTTGTTCTTTGTCTACTTTGAAAATAGTGGGTGCTGTTAAGTATCTTGGCCGGCAGGGATTAGCACTCCATGGCCATCAGTCAAATGAGGGGAATTTGTTCTACCTAGTCAAGTTGCTTGCAAATGATGGCCCGGTTCTTTCCTCCTGGCTCTCCCGCTGCCATGATTATGTCAGTCCCCAGTGCCAAAATTAATACTTAACCTTGTTCGGCAACACAATTGTTAGAGGTGTTGCAGAAACAATCAGGTCCTTACCAGTGGTTCAGTTTTCAGTTATAATGGATGGCACACAAGATGTTCAGGGAAAGGAGCAAATGTCCAACTGTTTCAGGTATGTGGACCATGACCTGGTGCCACACGAAGTCTTTGTGGGATTGTATGAGATGCCAGGCTCAAGTGGTGAGCAGATAGCCAAAGTAGCTGTTGATGTACTCTTGAGATTGAATATTCCAATATCAGGTTTACGTGGTCAGACATATGATGGCGCTGCAAATATGTCTGGGAAGTGGTCTGGGGCGCAGGCAGTGTTGAAGAGGCAACAGCCATTGGCTCACTATGTACACTGTGCTGCACACTGTGTAAATCTCGTAACACATTCAGTTTGCAATGCCTCTCCCCTAGTGCGTGACTCCTTGCAGTGGGTCCATGAACTTGGAACTCAAAGCAACTAATCAGGGAAGTTAAAGGGGATATTGGCGGGACAGGCAATAGCAGAAGGGCATACTAAAACAGTGAAACCCCTGTGTCCAACTAGATGGACAGTGCGTGGACAAGCTGTCGATACAGTTCTTAGTCAGTATGAGGCTGTGCTGACAAGCTTGGAGGAAATGGCCGCAGCTGGTTCTGAATCTGGCACAAGGGCCAACGGTCTTCTAGATCAGTGATTCTTAACCATAGGGCCGCGGCCCAACGTTGGGCCGCGAGCGCCACCTAGAGGGCCGCAAAAAAATTCTGTTTTGTAAGTGTGGGCTGCGAGGGCCGCGGGACTGCATAGCGACTCCCGACCAAATGAGGAGAAGAATACACTCAGCTAGCTGTACGTGTAATAGTAAGAGAAATGGTGTGTATTTACAGAAAAAATCCATTATTTTGCACAGAGTACGTTTAGATCCACCAGGATCAGGGATTCTACGGCGTAGGCTCTGCGTCGATTTAACGCGGAACCATAATTGAGGCTTAAGGCGGACGTAATTGAAGCCACCATGAGAAGTTAAGGGGGAAGGGGGGCGTGATTTGCCAGTGATTGCCCGGCGGCAGCTCCGTGGCAGGACACCTGGGGCGGACGGGGAGACCTGGGGCTCGCTACCGAAAAGGAGACGAGACTCCCGGGGGAGCTGCCCCGCAGAGGCGGGCCGGAAGGCCGGAGGAACCGCCCGACTGAGCAGGAGCCGACGCGTCCCTGTGGCCACGGAGCTCGGCTGCCGCTCGGGCGGCAGCTGACCTCCGTCGTTACTGCTGAAGGATGGTAGATGCTCTGTCCCGGAGCGCGCAGCTGAGCAGACAGGCTGGCTCTGAAGCGGTCCATTAACTGTCTCTGTCCAAAAGCTGCTCCCAGTCTCTCCTTAACTGCATTATAATCCGATTTCGTAGCTTCAGGGAGGCTGTCCCATAGCAGGAAGGCTGACTTGGTTAGACGAGTAGGAAGGATCCTCACCAGCTCCTCGTCGCGGCTACGGCCGCTTCCCGCCGTCGCGCTGACGGCTACTTCCAGCCGCCTCACCCAGCTGATGAAGCTCTGGCTCCCGTCACCAGAGAAAGGAGCGGGCAGCTCCACTCTGATATCCCCGTCGTGTGATCGTCTTTCAAACAGCGCCCTGCCGGGTTTAAAAGGTTCCTCGCCCCCGAGCCACATGTCCACGTAGCCGGGAAGCTAGGCGGCTAACCGAGAGTCCACGAGTCACGGCGCGACACCTAACAGTCTCCAACACAGCGGTACGTACAGGAACACCGCTGCCACCAATGTAGCCGAGCGTACTGGGTTCGCCTGTACTGTAGGTGTTAATAATAAACACATAAACGGGACAGGAGACGAGAAAGTGGATTCGGTAGCCACCGCTTCTTTATTTCCTTCTCCACACTCAAACCGGAACAGGATGAACTGCGTCACAGCCGTACGGCAACTCAGGCAGGATAAAATACTCCCCCTTCATCAATAACAGTCGCTTACGATATTTTGAGCCAACACTAAACAGTTTGCTACAGTAGAATGACATCATGACGTGCCTGCGCGCACTGTTGTTCTGAGCATGCACAAGAATAATAAACAGTCTGTGAGAGAGGTCCCGACCAGGAGAAGACGTTTGTGTGAAAGTTTTTGTCTGTGAAGCTATTTCTCTTAACCACCTCTGGTGACTGCTAAAACGCAATAGACTGCTGCTGAAATGTGTAACGCTACATGGTGCTTCCTGATTGGTGACCCTACTGGGAGAAGGATTCACGTTGCTGTTTCGGGCCGAGCCTGGCTGGGTCCTACGGGCAAAGACACGGCCGCCAGGCACTTGCCTTTGAGCCCCAATCTCAGACCTGGCTCTACGGAGGGGCCCCGGTGATGCCGAACCGGGCAACGAAACAGTCTTTGATATTTCTTTTATATCCAGGTTTGGCTTATGAACCACTCTTAGTGTGGCCCATCACCTAGGACCTGCTTGCCATGGGAGACCCTACCAGGGGCGTTATGCCCCTGACAACATAGCTCCTGGGATCATTCGGGGAACACAAACCCCTCCTGCACAACAAGGTGGAATTTCAAGGTTACAAGATTGTCCAAATGTATAGCCTCAATGGAAAAAATTATATATTGCATGAACATGGGCTATCTTCAAAAATCTTCCATGCCTCTAATAGTTATTTAACATGATTATAAGATACAAGCAGAAAATACAGGAATCTGTCTGGCTTACACCTAAATATATACAATAATGCATATGTATTTTAAGTTCTTATCTTCATAAATAACCTAAAAAGACCTTTTCATTATACTGGATGGCCTACAATGTAATGATACTCTTTTTTAGTATAATTATTTTTAAGTAGTATTATTGATCCAAACAGAAGGGATCATATTTAATTGAATCTTGATCAGAAATAACTACTGTAAAACAAACTAAAGGTGCAGAGCAGTTTTTATTTTTTCAGCATAAATGAAAATGCAAAAAAACCATTAATTTAAAAGACTATAGGGGCTTCTTTTTTAATGTAACTACAGTATGTGCTCCAGGCTGCATGCAGAGCTGGCATTGTCACAAGGTGTGATTGTTGAGGACCCAAACGCAGGAGAGCAGGAGGCAGGAGTTCGCAACAAAACAGGATTTATTGAGCAAAACCAAAACCAAAAACGCTGCTGGGCAGGATCAAAAGCAGAACAAAAACTGGAATCCAAAAACGACGAGGAGACATGGAGGGAGCAAACAGTATGGACCGACAGGGAACAAAGGCATGACAAGACCAGATATACACAGGGGATAACGAGACACAGGTGCAGACACAATCAGGGCAAATGGGAAACAGGAGGGACAGAACTGAAACTCAAACTGGGGGGAAGTGTCAAACCCTGACAGGCATAGCCTTTTGAGACCATATTCGTACTCTCAGCTCACGACACAGACCTCAAAACAGACATGTAAAGGGATTAACATCCTGTCAACATAATTTGTCAGTGGTTAAATTTAATCACAGAATTTGGAAAAAGCAGTTTTTAATCTTGTTCAAATTTTTTGCTAAAAGTCACCCTCTGTGAGAGGATAACAGGCTCAGATGGGGTTCCCACATGTAAGATTTTCTTTGATAATTGTTGTGGGAGGAACAATATGTTTTCTCATGGGTACTGTTGACATTTTGCACTCTGTCAGCCAAAGAATGCTGTTCTAATTAACTGTGGAAAAATATCAAAAAGAATTATGTTATGATTCAAGCTTAAAAATGCTTTGCTAGGACCCCTTGGCATCACACTGAATGCAAATACTGTAGGTAACCTTTCAGCCACTTTTTTAAATCTTAATCAAAAGCAGTAGTTTTGGTGGCAGAAATATATCTTGTACAGTCCATTAACCGGAACAAAAAATAAATTAACAATACTTCTAATTCATGCTTTTGTGTAGACGAGTATTAAAAGCTTTCTGCTAACATGAAAAGTCCAAAATGACCAAGATGCTTTTTCTCTCTTAAATACTTCATAGTTCCATTACATCCAAACAGAGAACTTCACTCTTAAACGTAGCCTTACTTGAAGTCTCTTGAGTTTCTAAAAGCAGAATAGGAGGCAAAGATGCTTAATTACATATTTAATTATCCTGTTGTTTTCTGGAACCAGCTTCTTTTTGTGACAAGTCCAGGTTAGGCAAAAATATACTGCATGTTGAAGTTTTATGATAAACCTAGTTTCAGACAATTCTTTTTTTTAAAGAGAGAGAGAGAGAGAGATTAATACATGGTTTCTGTTGGTAAGAATGTCTGACAAGCTCAGGCTGTTTATTTCTCACATCATTTAAAATGTATCTCAATTCACACTCAGTTCTAGTAGCTTAGTCTGTTCAGGCATTGCTGTCCAGGATGGAATGCCCCCACTTTTACCACTATAGTTTCAGACTAGCATAGTTCCTATAGTGTTCAAAGATAGTAAATCCCATCCCCATCCACATTTTTTATTTTTTTTATTCTTCCTGATAGATAGACAAACAGTTAAGTGTGAAAGACAGAGGAGATGGTTAAAGTAAATTAAGTTTGAGGAGTGTGTTGAAGAGGAACAGCTGACCCTATCAGTATAAAGAGGATAACTGGCATGACATTTGAACATCCGTCATCCTTTTGCATGACAGCAGGTTGACAGTGATAATATGTTGCTGCCACATGTGCACATTCAAGGTAAATTAGCACATCAACTCACACATTAAAACCTGTGACCTTGCATACAGTTTCCTGTATCTGTAGTACCCACTCACAGGAGTCATCAGTGACTAATGTATGTAATTACAGCTCTTTCATCAAGATAGACAAGAAGCTAAGCGCGATAAGCAAGCGCCCCGTAGGCGTGAGTCCTCTTGCCAGTGGTCCAGGTTTGAGTCCTGGCCTGTGACCTTTTGCTGCATGTCTTACCCTAATCTCTTTGACCACCTTTTCCTGTGCCCACACTGTCAATAAAGGCCACTAGAGCCACAAACAGTCAAAAAAAAAAAAAAGAATAGACTAGTACTCATCAAGTACACTGGGATGGAGTAAAAATAGTTCTTGCCATTTGTTATCTGTGGGGTGTGAAAGAAAGAGCCTATTTTCCAATGGATTCTACATGATAGTAAGAAACAAACTTACAAGACTGAAAAATAATGAGCTTGTCTGGCAATATTAATAATATTTGGATTCTAGTTCATATGAGAGTGTCTCACAAAAGTATTACATTGCCTAATGGCAGAGCCATTTAAAAATAATGAGTTTGTATATAAAAATGTGACATGTTTAAGTTAAAATTTGAAAATGATACCTCTTTCCCAATGCAGTCCCACTTGCTTGTCTGTAAGTAGTTACACAAAGGAAAGGACTTCTGTATATACACTGTGAGGGATGGCGTCAGCAGCAAATTGAAATCATTCCAGCGGTGAAACAAAGCTAAATCTAACAACATCAGCTGGCTTCCCTGGCCTTCACACACAGAGTTACAATTGCAGCATAAATCACTCGGCTTTGCACCAGCCACTGTGCAATTTAAATACTTGAGGAAACGGAAGAGATCATGTTAACTTGTTTATTGCAGTGTTCCCACACGGTGTTGTGCATTATAGTCAAACAAATCCACTTTGGTCTTTTCTGCCCAATAGACAAGGCTTCTTCAAAGCTTTCAGTTGTGCTGCAATGTTGTTCTTTAGAGAAGTTGTCAACATTTCCTAACAACAACATTTAACATGCTATCACTATCTTCAAAATCACATGTATATTCATAATGCTCTTACATTTACTATTTACAATTTTGTCATTAGGTGCATTTTAAATACTGCAGCTTCAATTTCTCCTACGAAAACAAGAAGGGGGTGGGGGTTGACCAGGTGTCCTCTTGGTAAATAGGGCAGCGAAGTACCGGACAAGACTTTTTTTTTTTTATCCCCGATTTTTTACCCATTTTATCACCCAGTGCTCATACCTACAGTAAGTGACAGTCCTGGGTATTGATCCCCTCTGCCAACCCCAGGAGGTCCTAACTGAGCTCAGGTCTCCTTCTTATCCTGAGGAGCATGAAGGCCGCTTCTTTTCACCAGACAGGGTGGCGCTTCTCCGGCCGGACGTAGCGCGTGGAAGGATCACGTGCCAGATCCTCCCCACTCCATCTGGTGCCCCGGCTGGCCAGAGGGGGCATGTATAGCCCAGGACTGTTGCATGTTTTTGTGAGGGTAGCTCACATTGGCACAATTTATCAGACACAAACTAGAAACACTTTTAAAATGAGTAGGGTGTAGGAAATTGAGAGAAACAATGTCATTGTTTCTATTTGTAGTTGAAGACTTACTTAAGAAACAGGCTGCAGGTGGGCCACCTTCCAGCTATACGCTGCTGAGCATCAACGGGCTACCTATTGAAGAATTTTCATAATACAGAGACTTAGAGCTGTTTTACAAAAAAAAAATAAAAATCCAAGGTTCTGGGCCTGGGTGCAAACTTTGCCACTGATTCTCCGTGAATGAATTATTTATTGCTTTTATTTGTATTTTACTTTATTGTTTTATTTATTTAGTTTTTAGTTTCACATTCAGCCTTGAGAATGCCATTTTCAACCGGCCATTCAATAAATAGTTTGTAACAGTAAAATCTGGAGTCGAGTGTAATTTATTTACGCCACAATGACTCCCCAGAGAGTCTGCTGAAAAAAATCCTAGAGGAAACACTGTGTGTACACATAAAAGTTTGTGTTCCATTTTGACGAAGAAGGTTATCAACAAATGGTAGTCGTGACTGATTACTCTCTTTGGATGAATGTTCTATGTACAAAAACAACAGTCACAGCAGATGTAAATTCTTCTTTTTGTTTTTTATGTGGAGGTGGCAGCATCATTTGGTTTATTGTCCAATCCTGACAAGCAAGGTCAACATTTATTCTGTTGATTCAAAATGTTTAGTTTTAACTAAGACCTGCATAACTTTCCCTGGTTCAGCTTCATTTTGTATGCTGTGATTATTGTCAGTCACTTGCATGGTGACAAAAAGAAACGCACTTCCTGCTGTTCCAAACACTCTACCAGTGCAAGTAGACGATGTTATATTAGTTGTGGCTCATTGAGAAGAAGCTAGACATAGTTTACTTACCAAATGTTGATTACTGCTGTCTGTTCACTTCTGCTCAGTTAGTTTTTCCCAAATCTTATCACATATTGGGTTTAGTAGTAGTTTAGTAGTAAGAATATGCACTCACTGGTCACTTTATAAGGTACACTTGTCCAACTGCTCGTTAACGCCAATTTCTACTCAGCCAATCACATGGCAGCAACTCAGACTGGTTTCTTGAACATGACAATGAGTTCATTGTAGTCAAATGGTCACAAATGGTCACAGTCCACAGTCACCAGATCTCAGTCCAATAGAACACCTTTGGGATGCTCATATAGCCTCGACTGAGGTGGTGAACTGGCATTTTTTAAACCCAGAGTTTGACATTTGTTTATCTTTCTCGTAGTTTTTGGGCTTGTTTTGATTACATTTGGACAAGTAACACCTGTACTTTAGTTGTAAAATGTATAGATTACCCAGGCTAAATATAAGTATAAGTATAGAATTATTTTGTAAATAACCACAATCCTGGGTAGCATGGTGGCATGGTTCGAACCCAACTTGTCCAGCCTGTACCCCTGCCTTTTGTCTAAAGAGACCTGGGATAGGCTCCAGCAGATCTGAAATAGGAATAAGTGGATATAGATAATGGCTGGATCGCATTGATCAGAAGTAGTGAATCTTTTATTTGTGTCACAAGAGATACTTTGGAACTTGCAATTAACATCCATTAGCGTTATTGCATTTGGGTACAACCACATAGGCTTCACTTTTAGAGCAAAAGACCACACCCATATTTCATGCTCAGCCTGGAGAATAACTGCATATTTTCCTGACTGTGGTCGGCAAAGTCTAGCTGACAATTATGAAAGCCACGTTAAAAGTTTCTTCTCAGTGACAGTCTCCACTAGATTGCATCTTAGCACATGCAGTACAATTAAAGGAAGCTCTCGTGCTCCGTTGTCAAGGGAAAATAAAAGCACTCCATCGCCCAGCTTTAGGTAAATACAAACCTCAAACAAACAACAGCATCATATGACATAGTGTACCATGTCCATATTCATTTCATATAAAAATAAAGCATGATACAATGTGTGAAAAGTAATCACACCCTTACTGAGGTGTTCTTACCTCCATGAAAGCATTAGTTTTGATAGTTTTCTACATTTTTTTAAGTGTATTTATTTTTTTGCTTAAAGATAGGCACAGTTACGTGACAATGCCCTGAGTTTTAAGGCAGCAGGGTCTGAAATTGCTTCTACTTTCCACTGACTTTGTCATTGCGTGGCAGCCAGGCACAAAATTAACAAATCTGCATATAGCGTTTCCTACGTTGTCATTTAACCTCGGTTAAATGTGGCAAAAATTGGTTGATAGAAGTGACAATAAAAGTGTAATTTCCTTATCACTACAGGGACTTTACACTCTGCCGCTTCTCTTCAAACATGTCAAAGCTGAAGACAATGCACGCTTAGAGAATCATTACACTGATAATTGGACTTGAGATGATATCATTGTTGATGGTGGTTCCGGTGCTGGCACTCCTTCTATAACTACAGAAGACTTATTTCTGACAGGGGTATAAGGGTGGGAACCTCTGGCCTGCCAGAGGTTGATTATTCCCAAAATATCCCAAAATAATTAATAATTTCACTTGTTTTTACTCCATTAGAATGTCAGACAAAAGTCATTTAAATGCGTTATGTATAAATTCTTAACTTGACTTTGGAAAAAGAGGTTTTTAATGAATCAACAAAACACATTTTATCATATGTTGGAAACACTTTGACCACGAAATATTGTGGTTGAAAAAGGTCATTCAATCCAAAATATCAGTTGGTACGTGCCTGACCAAGTGCCTATAAGTTGAATTAATCTGTACTTTTATCCCCCACAAAAAGGTTAGTATGAGACATATGCAGTATGAAAGCAGGACCTGCTGAGATAAAGCACAATACTGTCTCCATCTGCTGTAGGAAGGAAGTACTGCAGATGCCTGTTGGGAGATTTAAACTTGCACCAAAATCATCTGAGATTGAAAATGTACTAAAATAAAATAACCAGATCTTGTTAAAAAAAAAAAGAAAAATCAATCAATTGTTATTTAGACATGAGTCGAAAGGCGAAGCTCTCGATTTACCGGTCAATCTACGCACCTACCCTCACCTATGGTCATGAACTTTGGGTAGTGACCGAAAGGACAAGATCGGGGATACAAGCGGCCGAGATGAGTTTCCTCCACAGGGTGGCTGGACGCTCCCTTAGAGATAGGGTGAGGAGTTCGGTCACCCGGGAGGAGCTCGGAGTCGAGCCGCTGCTCCTTCACATTGAGAAGAGTCAGCTGAGGTGGCTTGGGCATCTGTACCGGATGCCTCCTGGACGCCTCCCTAGGGAGGTGTTCCAGGCATGTCCCACCGGGAGGAGACCCCGGGGAAGACCCAGGACACGCTGGAGAGACTATGTCTCTCGGCTGGCCTGGGAACGCCTCGGACTCCCCTCGGAGGAGCTGGAGGAAGAGCTGGAGGAAGTGTCTGGGGTGAAGGAAGTCTGGGCATCCCTGCTGAAGCTGCTGTCCCCGCGACCCGGGAACAGATAAAGCGGGAGAAGATGAGTGAGTGAGTGTTATTTAGTTAAAAGTTAAAAGTCACTATGAAAACTATTTAATAACATTTTAGTGCTTATTTAGTTTAATTTAGTGCTAGTTTTTGAATATTCTAGGAAATGTTAAGAGAAATGGAAGATGCACCAGGAATTAAGTTTGTCAAACATTAATTAGACAACATACTGTAACCAATTTACACATATGAAGGATTAACAAAAAGGGTGAGCAAAAAATAACTGCATTCAATCATTTTACATGAACAGACAATGTTAAAAGAAAAGAAGTAACAATTAATTTCCTTAACAATATCATAACTTAGTCTCTGTACACCATTATTATGGAATAAGAACAATGAATCATGGCACTACGGGATAGATTGTTCAGGTACAGCTCACAGTTTAAAGAGAGAAATGTTACAGGTGGCTATGAGAGAGAAAATGGAAAGGTTGAAAAAAAGATAAAAAGAGGAAAAGGCCTAAAATAAATGTGTTTTTGTAAAGGAAATCGTGTGCTCAAAGACATAATATATTGCGAGCTCTGTTTGAGTGTGAGCTTACTTCCACCTTTGCGTCATAGTGTTCCTGACAAACAGAGAGCTTTAATACTTAAAAAAGAATGCCATGTTAATGGTGTTGCTGAAACAAGTGATGCAGCTTCAGTCGCTTTTTCGTCATGCAACAAGGCTGCTTGTTCTGGGAAACTAAAATAATACAGCATGCAAACTGAAATGAACTGCAATCTTTATCAAAGTTAAAATAATAATTAAAAAAAAAATCAATCGCTCGAGAAATTAAATAGCCAAAGAACATAAATTGCTCCAACACAAAAGGTTTTGGTCATTGTTCCTACAGTTTCCTGTGGGCATTAACAGCGCTAAAGTTAATTTTCTACTCAGCCATGAAGAGAATGACTTTGACCCTCAAAAAAAGAAAAAAAAAACTCTGAGGGAAGAAAGCAACTGCACGTTTCTTTGATTTAGGAGATTCCTGAGTTTGCTTGAACACACACACACACACACACACACACACACACACACACACACACACACACACACACACACACACACACACACACACAAACACACACACACACACACACACACACACACACACACACACACACACACACACACACACACGTGTTTTCATGAAATATAAGGACGTATGACAAAAATAGGACAAATGGGTACGTGCCTTTCCAAAGGTTCTAGAGGCCATGCTTCCAGGAAAACCTTCCTCTATTGAGATTTTAGCTAGAGCTATATTTTGGTCAAATCTGATTTGTTTGTGACTTATAAGGGCTATAACCTCTCACACAGTTATTTCACGTATAAGTGAATTATGAAACCCAGAGATACACACAATATATTCCATGAAGACCAAATAACTACTTGCTATTTGCAACCTGGTTTGTTAGAAATATCTGCATAATAAGCAGAGTGTGTATTCATCACACTCACCAATCAAGTAACATCTGAAATAAATCGGATATTCATGTTATTCCAAGACAGTAAAACTGACTGTTCAGGGACTTAGTTAAAGAATATGGTAAGTCTACTATTTAATTATTTTTGGACAGCATTTATGAATTTTGCAAATGGCCTTCATGTGGAAAAAATAATAATAATTAAAGCTGCAAGCAGCGATGAACGGGCCCTCGCACTCACGGCCACCGCCCCCCATAAGCCACCACCCACGACTTCCTATGTCAAACCATTCAAAAGTTATAGCAGAAGAAAGGGACAACCAATCAGAAGAAGGGGCGGGGCTAATTCTGGCCAATGAAGGTCAAGGACTCCATAAAGAATCTGATGATACCACCCAGGACTCTCTATGTCAAACCATTCCAATGTTATAGCAGAAAATCGGGACAACCAATCAGAAGAAGTGGCGAGGCTAATTAAGGCCAACGAAGCTTAAGGACTCATTACAGAGTCCCATGACACCACCCACAACTTCCTATGTCAAACCATTCAAAGGTTATGGCAGATAAAAGTATTCTAGGGGGCGCTGTTGAGCCGTTAGGCCACGCCCATTAATGCAAACCATGAAATATCAAATTTATCGCCAAGCCTGGCTTGCATGCAAAATTTGGTGACTTTTGGAGAACTATCAAATATGGACCAATCACATGAAGGGGGGGCGTGCCTTTTGGCGTCTAGCGTCGCCACGGTAACACTTTTGAAAGAGAAAAGTAATGCGTGGTGTTGCAGGATGTAGACGCACATTTTGATGTATAACACACCTGGGTGCACGTTACGGTTCAGGCTGAATTAACTGCCGAAGGAATGGCATAAATTTCGCCAAAATGACACAATTTATTCAAAATTGCCGACATCCTGTTCGGTTTCGGCCATGGCTCCAAGAGACTTTTCTTTAAGTTGCAACATGATACAGGTGTGTAGCGATTTTCGTGCATGTACGTCAAACCGTATTGTGGGGCTTGAGGCACAAAGTTTTCCGGGGGGCGCTGTTGAGCCATTTTGCCACGCCCATGAATGCAAACCATGAAATATCAAATTGATCGCCAGGCCTGGCTTGCATGCCAAATTTGGTGCCTTTTGGGGAACTATCAAATATGGACCAATCAAATGAAGGGGGGGTGCGCTTGTTGGCGTCTAGCGTCGCCACGGTAACACTTTTGAAAGAGAAAAGTAATGCGTGTAGTCGCAGGATGGAGACGCTCATTTTGATGTATAACACATCTGGGTGCACGTTACGGTTCGGGCTGAATTAACTCTCGAAGGAATGGCATATATTGCTCCAAAATTACGCAATTAATTCAGAATGTTCAAAATGGCCGACTTCCTGTTCGGTTTTGGCCATGGCGCCAAGAGACTTTTCTTTTAGTTGCGACATGATACAGGAGTGTACCAATTTTCGTTCATGTACGTCAAACCGTATTATGGGGCTTGAGGCGCAACGTTTTTTCTGTCTGAACCAACCAGATGAAGGGTGGCCGCGCTTTTTGGCGTCTAGCGTCGCCACGGTAACGCTTTTGAAAGAGAAAAGTAATGCGTGTGGTCGCAGGAGGGAGACGCACATTTTGATGTATAACACACCTGGGTGCACGTTACGGTTCGGGCTGAATTAACTGCCGAAGGAATGGCATAAATTGCACCAAAGTGACACGATTAATTCAAAATGGCCGACTTCCTGTTTGGTTTCGGGCATGACGCCAAGAGACAAGTTGTCCCATGATACAGGTGTGTACCGATTTTCGTGCATGTACGTCAAACCGTATCGTGGGGCTTGAGGCACAAAGTTTTCAAGGGGGCACTGTTGAGCCATTTTGCCACGCCCATTAATGCAAACCATTAAATATCAAATTTTTCGCCAGGCCTGACTTGCATGCAAAATTTGGTGACTTTTTGGGCACGTTTAGGGGGGCAAAAAGGCCCTCCTTTCGTCAGAAGAAAAAGAAAAAGAAAAAAAAAAAATTCCTACAGATACAATAGGGCCTTCGCACTGAAGGTGCTCGGGCCCTAACAAGATGAAGAGCATCAAAGAGGTTTATATTCATGTTCAGTAAAAGTTTTAGGTTTTCTCCGGGTGCTCCGGTTTCCTCCCATTATTAACTTTTACTTGCAATCAGGGGTGGACTGGCCATCGGGCATACCGGGCATTTGCCCGGTGGGCCGATGGTGATTTTGGGCCGGGCCGGCCCAAAGAAAAAAAAAAAAAAAAAAAAAAAAAAAAAAAATTTTTTTTTTTTTTGCCCGGCCCGGCCCAAAATCACCATCGTCCGGCCCGATTTTGGGCCGGCCGATTTTTTTTTTTTTTTTGGCCCGGGCAGGCCCATCGGCCCATTTGATTTAGTTTTTTACCTGACAACAACTGGTACCACTGGCCGATTGGTTATGGGCTGAAGTCAGGGACGCCCCAAGGGGCCTCGCGCCCCAAGGGGCCTCGCGCCCCAAGGGGCCTCGCGCCCCAAGGGGCCTCGCGCCCCAAGGGGCCTCGCGCCCCAAGGGGCCTCGCGCGCTATGGGCGTTTTTTTTTCTTTTTTTTTCAATTTTCTTTTTTTCGTTTTTTTTTCGTTTTTTCCCTTATAAATATCAACAGTCACGTTCCATTACAGACCTAAATGTGTACTAGTCTGTGCATATCAATAAATATATGTGCAATGATGCGCGTGTCTGTTGTTCAGTACAACTGCGTCAGACCAAGCGCAGACACAAGCTGCTCTGATCCAGACGGTGGAGTTGGAACAAACTGTCACACAATGTCGAGAGAACGAGACAGAATCAGGAAATTTCCATCAGGGGATGAAAAAAGAAAAAAAACTAAAGAAAATGGAAGAGTTTAATGCCTCTCTGAAAGGCTCGTTTGATAAATTTGTTACAAAAATCACCGATCCAACCGGGTCTCAAGCAGCCGTGGGGCCCCGCGTCGAGGCAAGCCAAATGATGATGAGGCAAGGGAAGGTATCCAGTATTTTGCTAATTGGAGAGTTAAAATTGCGCATATAGACACCCGATCCGACCCGAAAAACCCAAAAAATTTCGCCCCCCCGGGCCCCGGCAATTCCGCACAGGGCCTCGCAAGTCTCCCAGGCAGCTCTGGCTGGAGTAGTCACAACATTAGAGCGCGTGGCTTATTATTGATATTATTATTTATACTATTTGAAGAATGATGAGTTCATATTCAATATCTTATATATTCTATAAAACTAAATTAGCAACTCCAAATTTAAGTTGCTTTTTTGACAGGGACAGTGGTGTTTGTATTCCTGATTGTCACTAAATTTTAATAATGCTGTGATTAATAGTGGGTGGGTGAAATAATACATTAATCTTTTTGGAGAAATGTTTACCTACTACAGTGATGCCATCGCAGCAAAGACTTTGTGTACATATATTGGAAGAACCCACTGTTTAGGCAATTCATGGTCATTAGTTAGTAAAAACAGAGGCAGCGCTGCATTCCCCTTGTTTAAAATGGTCAAATATGATGATATCAGCCTGAAAATCACAGGACTTATCTGTGGTAAGAAGTCAGCAGTATGAATTTGAAAGATGTGTGAGCATCCCTTCATGATAAACAGAGGGGGAACGCATTCTGACAGCAGTATTTCACACTGTCAGAATGCGTTCCCCCTGTTTAAAATGGGTTAATATATCATTGTAGATATCTGAAATGTTCTTTTTGACTAGGAGGAATTGAATTACAGATATCTGCAACACATATCCAGTCTAGCTATTAAATGTTAAAACCGCTTGCCATACAAGTTTGCTGGTCTACTCAGAAACAGTACTAAGTACATCTATAACGGGACTGGGGGGGGATGGTGTAGGTTTAGGTTTATTAGACAAGAACATACACACCAACAAGACAGTGTACAAGCGGTGTCACAAGAACGTTTGTTTTCATTCATAGGCTTCATTTTCTTTCCATCAATAGCTGGTGGGCCGGTCTAGGCTCAAAATGCCCGGGCCGATTTTTTGTCCCAGTCCAGCCCTGCTTGCAATTTAATTAAACACCCAACCAATTCAATCAACCTGAACATTCAGATATTCAAAAAATCAGTCCATTCTAAATAAACCATAAATAAGAGGAGTTAAAATCGACAGGTTTTTTTTTTTCATCAATCTTTCCATCACTGTGATTGTCTTGATTGGTGAAAAGGTGGTACAAAGTATCTGCTCTATTGTGTCTGTTTTTTGTGACGGTTTAGAAGTCATACCTATAAATACTGGTCATGTACTGTTCATGGAGAAATCAATTAAATATTTATTTATTACATTTTAATAAGATAGACTTGTCTTGGATACAGAACAAATAGATGAATTAAATAAATGTATTAAGAATCTGAAAAAGCTGGACCTCCTCAATGACATAATCAACACAATTGCAGCAGTGGAGCAAAAAAATAGTGTGGTGAGAAAATGGCTCTTTTAAGGTTTAGATTTCTTGTCATCCGTGCACTTATCACAGACATTTATTGTTCATAATGTTTTAAAATAACAATATTTGATCAAAACTTAGATGTATTTGTGCATATTTTTTGGTCTCATATACATTTCTGTCAGGGTTTGACACTTCCCCCCAGTTTTTGAGTTTCAGTTCTGTCCCTCCTGTTTCCCATCTGCCCTGTTGTCTGCACCTGTGTCTCGTTATCCCCTGTGTATATTGGTCCGTACTGTTTCCTCCCTTCGTGTTCCCATGTGTCTCCAGTTTTTGAAGCCTAGTTTTGAGTTTTGATCCTGCTCTGCAGCGTTTTGTTTCGTTAAATAAATCCTGCTTTTTGCCAACTCCTCCCTCCTGCCTCCTGCTCTCCTGCGTTTGGGTCCTCACCTAACCAACCGTGACAGAACGGGCCGACCAAAATGGACCCAGCGGGAGAGCTCATTTCCCTCTGGGAGTTTGTCCGCCGGGAGGCGGAGAAAAACATGTGCTGGTTCGAGGAGGAGGAACTTCCGGGGAACACGCCTGGCTCGGGGTGGGCACCGGAGCCTTCAGGCTCAGGGGAGACGACGGTGTCGGCGCCAGCCCCAACTAGCTGCTGTTCCGGCGGTGGTCTCGGGCGCGTCGTCGGTGGTGGTCCCGGACACATCAGCCCCTGCTCCGGTGATGGTCCTGGACCCCCCGCAGCCAGCGGCACGGACCCGGGTACCCCCGCAGCCAGCGGCACGGACCCGGGTACCCCCGCAGCCAGCGCCACGGACCCGGGTTCCCTCTCAGCCTGCTCCTCGTATCCTGTGTTCCCCGCCAAGTCAAGGTTCCCCGTCAAGTCAAGGTTTCCCGCCAGTCTCTGTTCCTGAGGCGGTCCCGCCAGTCTCTGTTCCTGAGGGGGTCCCGCCAGTCTCGGTCCCGCCAGTCTCTGTTCCTGAGGCGGTCCCGCCAGTCTCGGTCCCACCAGTCTCTGTTCCTGAGGCGGTCCCGCCAGTCTCGGTCCCGCCAGTCTCTGTTCCTGAGGCGGTCCCGCCAGTCTCGGCCCCACCAGTCTCTGTTCCTGAGGCGGTCCCGCCAGTCTCGGTCCCGCCAGTCTCTGTTCCTGAGGCGGTCCCGCCAGTCTCGGCCCCACCAGTCTCTGTTCCTGAGGCGGTCCCGCCAGTCTCGGCCCCACCAGTCTCTGTTCCTGAGTCGGTCCCGCCAGTCTCGGTCCCGCCAGTCTCCATTCCTGGGGCGGTCCCGCCAGTCTCTGTTCCTCTTCCTGAGGCGATCCTGGATGCACCTCAGCCGGCGCCACGGATTCTATCTGCCCAGTCCCGAGTCCGGTTCCGGGGTTGGCCCCCTGAACTGTCTCTCTGGTCGGCCCGGTCTCCCGGAAGACCTCCGGAACTGTCTCGCCGGTCTGCCCAGCCTCGAGGACGACCCCCGGAACTCTCTCGCTGGTCTGCCTGGTCCCGAGGATGGCCCCCGGAACTTTGGCTGTGTGTTGGTGTTGGTGTCGGCGTGCCTGCTGAGTGCGAGACCGGGGGCCTAGTTCTGTCCCTCCTGTTTCCCATCTGCCCTGATTGTCTGCACCTGTGTCTCGTTATCCCCTTGTATATCTGGTCTTGTCATTCCCCTTCTCCCTGTCGGTCCGTACTGTTTCCTCCCTTCGTGTTCCCATGTGTCTCCAGTTTTTGAAGCCTAGTTTTGAGTTTTGATCCTGCTCTGCAGCGTTTTTGTTTCGTTAAATAAATCCTGCTTTTTGCCAACTCCTGCCTCCTGCCTCCTGCTCTCCTGCGTTCGGGTCCTCACCTAACCAACCGTGACAATTTCAAGGTTGGACCAAAGGTTGGGTTTAGGCAGCCAACTAACCTTTATAAAATCAGATTTATAGTATACAGAGTAATCATATTGCCAACTCACCCCCAGTGTATAGCAACATGTGAATTAGAAGGACAGTTTAATAATTATAAGGACCTTCTGGCAGACAACCATCAGAAAAAGTCACTGTGAATATTCATGAGGTCTTGCTAATACACAACCTGCCATAGGGGGTGCTGTGTGGATACACAGATTATACACAAAAACTGGTTTATAAGTATTAAACGGACATCTTGTTTGTTTTTTTTTTGCATATTTAGGGTTTGTGGACCAATAGAAACAATTCTACATTTTTTCAGAATTAGCAGGACACTGTTGCTGTCTTGTTAATACAAAATGTCTTTCTAGTGTGCTGTGTATTTTGACCAATTGTCCAGCATGTGTTTTAACATGTACCAATGCACACACACACACACACACACACACACACACACACACACACACACACACACACACACACACACACACACAGATTTTATATGACTGCGTGATTCTTTGTTTGATTAATTAACAATGTAGGAGCCGAATGCATTAGTATTGAGCACTGGATTGGGTGATGGGTTTAATGAATGAAGGCACCTCAGTGGCTCCTTGTCGTAGGAGTGTCTCTGTGGGTGGTCTTTGGGCGTCTACAAATAAGGCTTCTCTTCCGCTCGCGTCGGGAGGCCAGTGTTGCCAACTTAGCGACTTTGTCGCTAGATTTAGCGACTTTTCAGACCCCTATAGCGACCTTTTTTCAAAAAAGCGACTAGCGACAAATCTAGCGACTTTTTCTGGTGTTATTGGAGACTTATCTGGTGGGCAGAGCAGAGAGGAGACCCTCACCACTCCGCGTCCAGACTGCAAATGAAATGCGCTTGCGCAAAGCCGCCGCTGGCTTGCAGAGCGGGATGTAAATGTAAACGTTTCTTTTTTCTTTTGGGTCACTTTGCCAGTCCCAAGCCCGGATAAAGGAGGAGGGTTGGTTGTAGAGCTAGCAATTTCACCCTACATAACAATCTTTTGATTAGATTTGCTGTTATAATTTAACAATACATTTAACAATACAGGACAAAACTGATTTGTGCAGTGTGGATCTAGACAAAGCATTAAAATCATTAAATGTTGTTAATGTTGAAATTAATTTTGTACATTTGTAGTTCTAAACATATTTAGGGTGTTTTTTACTCACTTTTGTCTCTCCCACGACGTTATTCCTCTCTCCTACAGCATCCATTACAGTTATATGCAAATTGCCAATTATGCAAATTAGGCGATGACGTCATTTAGCGACTTCTAGCGACTTTTGGGACAGCCAATAGCTACTTTCCTTACTGAGGAGTTAGCAACACTGCGGGAGGCTGGCTGGATTATGGAGGTGGGGTGAGCTGGGAGAGAGCATACTTTGTTGACCGCACTACACATTTTGTATCTTGATATCAACTCACACATTAGGCCAGCAGACATTACAGACTGAATAAAAAGAAGGCATGAGAAAATAACCAACGCACAATTTAATCAACATTTACAATCTGGTTGAAAAGCATCAGCAGGTCAACCGCACAGGTCTCGTTACTGATGACTCCAGAGTTTCTAACGAGCATCATCTTCCCCCAGGCATCGTAGCCTATTGTTCCTGTTGACATTGTGTATCCATCGCCAATTATCTGAAAACAATAGACAAATAGAGTATATAATCTGCAGAGTGATTTCAACACCTAAGTTAAGCTTCTCTACTCAGCATGTAAGTGAACTCACAACAGAAACAGCTCCTGTCAGCAGTGGTGGAATGACTATCAAGACAAAATGAAAATCACAAATCAGGTTTCATGAAGACCAAAACTAAGACACATGCTATCATGCACTTAAAAAAAATAGTATGAAAATCTTAAACTTAAAATATCTTCTCTGCTTGTTTCTTCTTCTTTGATGTTTTTTGTGTTTGTGTTTGTTATAAACTCTGTTTCAAAGTAATGGGTCCTGGCTTGAGCAGTTATTGATTACTGTAGCTAATAAAATCATGGATAAAGCCATACCTGATATCTAGTTTCCCTCGGTTAGCTGCATGTCTCCTATTCATCAACTGTGTTGTCGGTCCAGTCATCTCCTAGCGCTCAGGACTGTGTACTGAGCTGGGTTCACTCCACTTTGTTCAGGTTTCACAAAAAGAATCAGAAATTAAAATGAATCCTTGGAAATTCCCGTAGGATTGTAATCAAACGTTCACATTTTCTTTCCAGTGCTCAACTTGCAGGCATTACTGGCAGACACACAAACCAAAACTTGTAACCTTGAAAACATAATTATTAACGCTACTACCATCATATCAATATTTGCATGCTCCCTCACTTCAATTCAGTTCAATTAAATTTTATTTATATATAGCGTCTATTAAAATACAAGCTGTCTCTAGGAGTCTAGGTGCTTTTCAGAGATCCAGAACATGAGCCCTCAGCAATTATTACGTAAACATAAACAATGAAGTTCTTGTTGTATTATAACAGAGGTAAAGAACATAATATAGGATTTTTACAAATTTTTTACGCCCACGAAAAATGATTGACAAAAATGATTTGCCGTTTGTAAGATTATTTGCATTGTTGCGGTAAATGGACACCTGTTATTACACCCTCCTCATCTGCAGCCCTGCAGCCAGGGTCACTGCTGTGTGCTCTATTGATCACCAGCCTCTCCAGACGGATCACCTTCATCTCCTGCACCTCGCCAATGTTAACACACGCATTTTGCACCGTGTTGTCAAAAAGTCTGCATCAGCTTATTTATGTAAGCTTTTCTCGAAATCTAAAGTTTCCGTGTGTGTGTGTGTGTGTGTGTGTGTGTGTGTGTGTGTGTGTGTGTGTGGCTGCACTGAATAATTTTTAATTATTAAAGCCACATTGTTCTTACTTAAAGGAATATGTTATTTTGTGTGTATGTTCTTGATAATTACCTTGTGTTGAATTGTGCTATACAAATAAACTTGACTCGCCTTGCCTTGATGAGGTTGTGTGTAGTTGTGTGTTAATCATGGCCATTGGCCAACTTATGATGTCCGATTTGGATAAAAGCCAAAAGTGCAGTTGTGAGAAGTGGGTGTGGGAGGGTCTCTGTACACAACCTTTATGCAGATATCAGCTTTTCTAGTGGTGCTTTGTAGTTCTCTAAATGTGTGAATCTCTAAGTTAAAAGGTGTTTTGATTAGAGTTCTCAGTGAGACCAGACAAGGCTCTTTATCTTGAGAAATACAAATATATGTGTGGGGAAACAAATATTGTTGGGAACCAAAAAAATCATGCCAGCTTTTTCTCAAAGTAAAAGCAATTCAAGATCATCTGATCATTGTAAATGAATATATAATGCATTCAACTTGCACTGAATATCAGTGAAGCATGTTTGAGAATTCATACCAGTTTTCCTCTAAACAAAGAGCATTTCAAATACTTTAATAGAAAAGCTGCTAAAGCTAGGTTCCCTTTCAAATAATATTTTCCAATAAATGCCCATACCCAGTGACTCAGTTTTCTTCACCTTGTCTACATTCCTTTTCATTGTTTTTCTTCACCATTCATCTGAACATATCGATCTGTCACACTGACTGGCTCAGCCTTTGTTTATGTTTTTTATTCAACAAACATCCATACTTTTTTTAACAGCTTCTACCAGACAATACATTCATGTCTCCTAGAAACTCTTACATCTTTGAGTACATTGTGTCTGCCTCCTTACAGCTCATCAAATCCCTGCCTATCTGAACAAAACAGTCAGTCTAACACCAGTAAATCCCACAAAAGGAATACAGACCACAGTACATGTCAGTTTTTCAGTGACAAGATTGCTGGACAGCTATCCTAGACTCTAGAAGAGCTTCACTCACTGGTAAGTTTTGTACATTTCCTTACAGGTTTCCCCTCATCCTGCCGAGCAGAAGCCAGTGTTATTTGACATGAAATCTAAGTTTCCACATGAAACTATGTTATATACTGTTATGCAGCAGCACACAGACAAAAAGGCAGAACACAAATGCAGGCAAGAATCTTTAATACAAAATAAAAAATAAAAAAAACAATCACCAAAAGGATGACAAGCCCAGGCAGACGCACTGGAGGATAAAGTCCACAGGTGGAATCCGATCCAGGGGTGGAGGACAGAAACAAGCGCTGGCAAACCAGGGACGCTGCAATGAGAGCTGGTGGTCATGCAGGAATGCGCAGGTGAGTTGATGGCTATATATATATATATATATATATATATATATATATATATATATATATATATATATATATATATATATATATGCTACATAACATCACATAACATTCCCGTCATTTGTCTGATAATATTATGGAAACCTTACTCCATCTTCAAGGTTGTTTTAATCCTTCCTTTCTGAGTGTCCCTTTACTGGAACTGTACTATATCTTGCAGCAACGCTGCAAACCCAACACTAAGCAGATTTTTGGGAACCTCTGGACATTTTTCAACCAAGCTGTGCTCTTTGTGTCACTTCCAATATGGGTATATATATTTCCCTATGTTATTTTCAAAATAACAAATATCTGAATAGAATATATTCAAAATAAAATTGAGTATAAAAATATTAGTTTTTCTCCCCTTAAACCTGAAATTGAACCTTCTTATGTTGTATAAATCAGTTATTACCCATTCTAAGGCTTTCACTTTAACCAATATTCAAAGGTTTAGTCAGACATGATATGGAAAATTCATATTTCACTCACAATTGCCCCCTGTCCTGAAATTCAATGTCTCTGTAGCCAATGATAGAGGTGCGTTAGATCAGGGATCCCCAACCCTGGTCCTCAGGGCCCACTGCCCTGCGTGTTTTAGATGTTTCCCTGCTTCAACCCACCTGATTGTGATTAACTGTCATCATCAGCAGGTCATCAAGGTCTACACGTCTAATAATGACACAGCCCTGTCTATCAGGTTTGTGTTGAAGCAGGGAAACATGAAAAAACATGCAGGACAGTGTGCACTGAGGACCAGGGTTGGGGAACCCTGCATTAGATGATTTGTTGTAGTTTTGTTGTTCATATTTGATCCAGCAGAAGGCGCTCTAAAAGTTTTGGATGTCCTCAGATACCAAGCAGAGTGGCTGCCTTGAACAAATAATTAAGATCCCAAAAGCATCTTTTTAGCATTTAGTGGAGCTATTTTGGGCTCTACGTCACAGAGGGTAAAGTGATAAAAGATATTTTGCAGACTTTGCAAAAAAGCAGTTGTCTCACACATCCACAGCAACAAATAGATAGATAGATAGATAGATAGATAGATAGATAGATAGATAGATAGATAGATAGATAGATAGATAGATAGATAGATAGATAGATAGATAGATAGATGAAATGACTCCAGAGTTTCTGCAGATGCAATGAAAAATGCAATGAATTGGAAACTCTGCAGCTCCTCTGGTGTGGCTTCACTGACGGGGTTAATAGCCACAGGTAACTTTGATTGACATAAGGTGGGGGTGTTCCAGCTGACTTCCTGGACATGTTCGTTGTTCCACTTACATCATGACACCGCACAGTGTGAAGGAATAAAGAGGCTTTGAAACCATTCTTTAGAAAACGTAAGGTTTATCCAGAAATATAACTGTGTTTTGTTGTCATTACCTCCTCACAGGTAAGTTAAAAAAGATAAAAACTAAACTGCTCTGTTGTTAAAATCCACAGTAGTCAAATGAGATGCTTTATAAAAATGACAGTCTCTGAAATACATCCCCTGGAGGTAATTTAAGTAGGGCTATCAAGCCTCAGGTATTGAGCGTGAGACACAAATTTCAACAAGTTTACATGCCACACATGTCATTTCTCACGCTGAGAAATCATTAACTTCACACACATGAATTCCAAGGACTATGCTACTGTGTGCTCAGCGCTCATACAGCTCAGAGCAGCTGTATGCAGCTGTTACCGACCTCGCGACCAATTCTTTCATTGTCGGGTGAGGTCCGAGTTCCAGTTTCAAGTACTTCACCTAGTAGTACCTAGTAGTACCTAGTACCTACAAGATGAAGTGCCCTGAAGTACACTCCTCCCCCCGTGCACCCGCCCCCCCCAAAAATACTACTAATAATAATTTAAAAAGATTCTCACTCCAAGCAAACTTCAAAGGTTGAGAGCCTTGTTTAGGATATGAACAACCAGAAATATTTTGAATATCTTAAAATTATTGAGTAACAAGTATATCACCAGCAATTACTTATTTTAAACATGTCCAGTTTGGTGCTATTGTTTGCTTACTTTAATGGAGACTGGACTCCATCACAATAAATGAAACTCCTTCTACACACTGGTGATTGTGCCTGGGCAATAACTCATTTCTAAATCATTGTTTATCCAACAGGCCTTGTTATTTGGAAATCAGCATTGTGCAGTTGTAAACACTGCCGTTCAAATTTGTTTTCACCTAAAAAGGGCCGATGACATTCCACATAATCAAAATAAATGGGCGTGTTGCTCTCATGTACTGCTTGACATATGACGTTCATTAAAACACTATTATTTAAAAAAAAACTCAGAGACGTATTTATTCATAATATTTTGTGAATTTAAATTCCTTTATTTAAGGGAAAACACAGAGTTAAACAACAAATGCGCCAATAGAAAGTTGTTATCCGAAGGTTCTGTTTACTCTCATGGTTTTCTGCTCTCTGCCTTTAACATTGCTAGAGAGAGTAATGCCGTGACTGCCACATATGACTGAATTTTTTATTGGTGGATATATGTTCGCATACAGTAACGACTGCACGCTATCTACACAGGAAAACAATCTATGAGTATCTTTCGAAAGACTCTCGATGTCTACTCCAAGCTCCTTGTCTTCATGGCCAGAGACTCAATGGCATTGAAGAAGTTATGTGGCTTCTGGGTTTCCTCCAATTTAGAATTGAGACACACAGCAGGGACAAGGTAATCCATTGGATTATTGGTGCCAAGTACCCAATTGAAGGTGCTGAAATGTAGATAAAAGTTTACATGTTGAGAATAACTTTTTTACAGTGAATGGTTTTTGACAGCTGTGCCCTAGCTATATGAGCCTGAACTGAAAGATTATTGACTGATCGGGAAACTTACACTCCAAAGGGTGGACTTTTTTTAAATCAAACATTTAGAATACTTGGATTTACTTTTATTCTGTACGAATACAATGTATTGAAGGTTACATGGTTGGATACATTGAAATTCTAAAATACTTGATTGTTTTTAAAATGCTATGTAAGTTTCAATAGAGTTGATATAAACACCAACTTCTGTTTACATAGCGATGAGGGGTGGCTAAGCTATTGCTGACGTGACTGTGTTTGTCGAGGTTCCTACCTGACGGTGGTCCATCCAGATTCTGGAGTATAGCCAGTGAAGGTCAGAGGAATGCAACCGATATCAGTAAAGACGACGGTATAAGAGCCTAAAAACACATTGCAAAAACAATTTGGATTTAGTTTAATGTAAAAATATTTAATTATTTTGATGTTTTAGGAAATGTCTTGTCTTTATTACATTTCAATGAGCATAAACATTTTGTTCTGCTCCCATTTTTGAAATTGTTCAGTGAAGACCTGGGCTTGTGACAGCTTTCAAAGCTAACAACCTTTTCATCACAGTTTTAGTATCACTATAGCACAATGTGTCGCAGAACACCAGCTCCAGATGTACTTTACCCTTATTTGGAAGTTCTCCGTACCAGGTGTTGACCAACACACCCATTCCCCAAGAGGAGCTAGAGCCCATGACCACCTGACCCATCAGCTTAGCATCAGAGGGAACTTGCATGGGAATGAAGGATGAATCCAGTGGCATCTTCCTGCAAGAATAAGTGCTCCAGTCGATCTCATAATAGACCTCCTGGAAAGATGAGCACCACTTTAAGTGTGAATATGCAGTAATGAGGTTATTAAATTCAAATTGTGCTAAAGTTTAATTATGTGTCTTCCACAAAAGAAACTTCCAAATGATTTTTTCCAAATTCATGTTCCAAATAAGTGGTTGCATCTCAAAGCCACGTTGGAGTCGAAGATGTATATTGTTAGTTTCAGGGTGTTTTTTTCTTGAACTGATCAAACATAAAAAGTATCAAGAACATCACCATCAAGTGCTTCTTTTAAATATGTCAAATTTGTAGTTTGCCAGTTAGCTCCACAGACACGTGATGAAATAATGTGTGTGTCATGTTATTTCCCTTGGAGGATCAATAAAGTATTTTCTTACTGAATTGGAATTGTTCGAATTAAGTGTATGGGGACAGAAGTGTGTGGTGGCCTTATTTACAGTCTGATGAAATATAACAATATAAGGTAAATATTGTTTGATATAGAGCTGGATAAATGTTAATGTTATAGGTATGAGAAAGTTGGGTAGAACAGATAATGGAAACTATTTTTATCTGCAAACATCAATATCCTGCTTTGCATCAACTATAGTTCTTCAGAAACATGTACATATTTGCTGTTCATGATAGGAGAAAATACACAATCATTCCACTTAGATTTCATTTTTAGGAATAATAAAAGGAATCATTGTAAATACTATTGTCAATCGTCTGTGGTTTCTAACCACACAAAGAAAGATTACAAACTGAAGTAGGGAGAAAAAGATTGCAAGAAAGTAGAGAAAACACATTTAACTAGCATTTACAACCTTATTGAAAAGCATCAGCAGGTCCACTCCAAAGGTTGCATTTCCGTTTAATCCAAAGTTTCTTATCCGCAATTTTTTTCCCAGAGCATCATAGCCTATTGTACCCGTTGACATCATGGATCCATCGCCAACCATCTGAAACCAAGGGGAAGAGAAAGTATGAAAGAGGGATTTTACCCACAGAGTTACGTTTTCCTGCACAGAATGTCAGTGAGCTCACCATAGTGAGACCCCCATTCATCAGTGCTGGTACAACTGACAAGACAAAACAAAAATGAAAAATTAGCTTTCAGCATGATTGAAAAGAAGATACTGGGCCACAGCCCAGAGAAAGTAGTTCAGGAGCACCCAAAAAACACTCTAAAAAAGATACATTGGGTGATACACATATAAAAAAGAACTGTATTATGTGACAAATGTCTCCCTCTTTACTGTCTGACTTACTATAGTTTGATTAGAGCTATGAAAGAATAAAGGATATGTAGGTTTTAAAAAAACCAAAACTTTTTTTTAAGTCATCGCTTCCAGAGTTGCAGGGATACAGTAGTTAGTGTCTATTGATCAAGGTTTTATACATATAGATTTATATATAGTGGTAACCAGAATACTTACCACAGGGTTTAGGGTTCTGGCTGGCTGCAGTTGCCAGCAGCAGGCAGATGCAGGACAGCACGCTGACAAAGTTCATTATGAAAACGTTGTTTTCACAATGAGTCAAATGGTTCCTAAGTGGACTGAGCCAGAGGAGCAGACAGCCATATATACCTGCTCACAGCTGTTTGTGTTCCCATCGTCATGGATAACTGCTCTGCATTTTTCTTGAACAGCTTTTGCAAGGACAAATCAATAACAGTCCTTGTTTACCATAGATGCACTTACTGCATAATCCAAGTTAATGGGAGGACAATTTTGAAATCATGCTCTCTTTTGATGCTAGCGGGACTGTATCATGAATATGCTCGGCTTTTCCTTTAGTGAATGAACCGCTTCACATTAGTATCAAACGTTTTTGCTCTTTTTTATCCAAATGTATTGAAATAGTTTTAGAATGATACATTTATAGGGCTCTTAATGGGATATCCCAGGTGTACCTAATAAAGTGGTGAATATAAACACCATCACTCTATGGTCATTTTAAATGGCTGAACATTAAGGCTACTTTTGAAAGCAGAAATGCACTTTGTCAGAGTTAGTGCGACTCACGTGCATTTTGACCTTCCAGTTCAGACGCTGCTAGCAGTGAAAACATTACAGCTGTAAATATTCCCTTAGATATGTGCACCTGCTTTTTTCTCAATCCTTTTTATTTTTAAAACCTTTTCACACAGTATTTTCCATCCATCCATCCATTTTCGCCGCTTATCTGGAACCGGGTCACGGGGGCAGCAGTCTCAGCAGAGATGCCCAGACTTCCTTCACCCCAGACACTTCCTCCAGCTCTTCCGGGGGGAGTACGAGACGTTCCAAGGCCAGCCGAGAGACATAGGCCCAATCCCAATACACCCCCTACTTTCTTTCACTAGCCCTACTTTCTCTCACTAGCCCTCCCTCACTATCACTAGCCCTAAAAAAAGAAGGGACAGATTTTAGGGCACTTGAAATACAATACACCCACTACTCCTACTTTTCAGCACCACCACTAAAATCAGGAAGCTGAGAGCCAAAAGCTGTTTTAATTTCAGCTGTAGCGCTGTTAATATGCCACTTTATTAAGTTTTAATATTTTTTCAGGCGTAAAAGTAACCGTTAAGATCCCCAACTTGGGCTCAGTTTATCCAAATAACGCCTGTTAAGAAATTTGATCCGATGTTTTCTGCGATGATGAGACCGGGGCGCAGCAGTCGGAGTACAGACGATCGCCAGGTCAACCTGCGCCGTCGTCCCGGGAGAAACCTGCAGCTCTGTGGAGAATTACCGCTGGCTGAAATAAATCATTTAGGAAGATAAATGTTGGTTTAATAGATGAAATCTAACAGTTGTAGCTACGCCTGTTAAGAAATTTCCTCCGAAAATTTCGGGATTTCTGCCTGCCTGCCGGCTCAGGAGCTGATTTATGGTTCCGTGTTAAATTGACGCAGAGCCTACGGCGTAGGGTACAGCGTACGGGCGCGTCACCGCGTAACCCACGCCTTAGGCTCTGCGTTGGTGTAACGCGGAACCATAAATCAGCCTTTATTCTGGCGAGGTTGCAACAACGGGCAAACGAGTGATTATATACATTCACTGAGTGAATATTAGGAAAGTAAAATATATATTTCTCGCTAGAAATGTAATCAAAATGCAACTGTCCAACTTCCTCCTCCGCCAGCGCATCCAACTCACCACCAGGTGGTGATCAGTTGACAGCTCAGCCCCTCTCTTCACCCGAGTGTCCAAGACATACAGCCTGAAACGACAACAAAATCGATCATTGACCTCCGGCCTAGGGTGTCCCGGTACCACGTGCACTGATGGACACCCTTATGCCTGAACATGGTGTTCGTGATGGACAAACCGTGACTAGCACAGAAGTCCAACAACAAAACACTGCTCGGGTTCAGATCGGGGAGGCCGTTCCTCCCAATCATTGGGTCGTCGAGGCACCCCGCCACGACTGCTACCCAGCCCACATGGCACCAGCGTGTCGTGGTCCTTCCTGCGGGTGGTGGGCCTACGGGAAGGCGTCGCCATTTTGGGCTGAGCCTGGCTGGGTCACACGGGCAAAGACCCGGCCACCAGGCGCTCGCCTTCGAGCCCCAACCCCAGGCCTGGCTCCAGGGAGGGGCCCCGGTCCGGGCGATATAACGGTCCTTCGTCTCTTCCTCCTCATGATTGGCTAGTATTTTCATGTTTTATTAATGCCAAAAAAACATTGTGAGAAAAAGAAAGCTATAAAAATCAGGGTTGCATTTCCGGCCTTCCTGTAGCAGTGAACCAAAACCACATATTGAAATGGCCTGAAGTATATACAGTAAAAACAACCGGATCATTACATCAATGTAATATCTGCAGAAGTCTAGAATGACATGAAATTAAGAACTGCAGGATTTTTTATGTCTTAATTTGTGTTTTGTTTTGTGAAAACCATTGAATACATGATGTTTAAAAGTAATCAAATTAGTTCTAACAGGTCCTGGCCAGCAGACACTAATAATTTGGCTTGATTATCTGCAGGTCAGATCACTGACTATCAGCATTGTTGTTGGTTCATTAATGTCTTAGTACTGAGAACTGTGTAATATAGAGTGGCTGTGTATCAGTGTGTAGAGTTGGCTGTCATCTAACTCGAAGATGGAATGATTGACCCTTGGCCCCGTCACAAGGCACTGAACCCCACAATGTTCCCCAATAAATGAGTGTAGAAACAGGAGTGCTGTGTGTGAATGAATGAGTGACAAACACAATTTAAAACCCTTTGTAGAGCCTGGATCAGGTTGAAAAGGTGCTGTTAGTGCAAAGCCTCTCTTACTTTCTCCTCAGGACATCTAATCCTAGCTGTTCCTCTGATGTGCTAGTTCTTTATACCGTAATATCCATCCTTGTTACTCCCAGAGGAAATATTAACATCTTCAACCCTGCCACCTCCAGCTCTGTTTCCTGTCTTCTGGTCAGTGAGGCTTCCT
This sequence comes from Cololabis saira, assembly GCF_033807715.1. NCBI lineage: Eukaryota > Metazoa > Chordata > Actinopteri > Beloniformes > Belonidae > Cololabis > Cololabis saira. The sequence goes on from NC_084587.1 coordinate 35,635,204, forward strand.
CCAAGCCATATAAAAATGTTGCACTTATCCTAATCTTACTGCAACTCATATCACAGGTTACTCCAGGAAGAAATGAAATAACATGGTTTCCATGTGAGTTTACACCAGTGAAGACATAAATGATGTTAAATGTGTATAAAAAGTGTGTTAAGGCAGCAATAACCAAGCTGAGCCAAGCTGCACAGTCTAAAAATACTTTAAAAGAAAAATGTCCCTGAAGGAGAAGGAGAAGAAGGAGAAGAACTTGGGTGTATTGGATGCGTAGAAAGGTCAGACTGGACTGAAGAAGAGATGAAAAGTGAGAACTCTTGAAGAAAATGAAAATGCAGTTTGGATGCTTTATTACTCATTTTATTTATGAATCAAACAATGCAGCTGATTCTGAAAATGAAAAAGCATTTCTGCTAATGCATTTTAAATGTGACATTTCAATTCAATTTTGGAAACTATATTGCTAGAGGATTTGACCTCAAAGGTCACACATGATCTCTGTCCATCAGCAGTGTTGTCAGCCCAGCCATCTTCTCCTGGTGAACATTGTGTATCGATGTATTGAGCTTGCATTATATGCATTCATGTCGCACAAAAAGAAGCAAAGTTAAACTGAAAGAAATACTTTGAAACTTAAAAAAAAAAAACTTGCAAAATGGTACTCTCATGGTCAACTTTCAGGTATTCATGTAAATGAAACCCGTAACGAGTAAAGAGAATTCACCCCAGCATGTCATTTTATTGCCCTGTGATGGACTGGCAACCTGAAGTTATTATAAATGATGATACTGTACATTGCTGTTTAATAAATTGATCTGTTTGTGTTGTAAAACAGCTACTAGTAATATTCTGCCATCATATACCAATGCTCAAACTCTATACAGCATAATTCAGTTGAATTCCATTAATTTATTTAAAAATATTACTTACAAGAACACATCCCTCAAAATGCAACAACTGAACCAAATATTTAGTTAAGTTGTTTTCTGTATTGTGAAAAACTTGAGAAATATATGACCGAGGCCAATATTTTAAAGGGTGATGAAATTCAAATTCAGTTCAAAAATACTTTATTAATCCCCAAAGGGAAATTCATTCTTGCAATGCTGACAATTTAAAGCTTTAAGTTTCTTCAGAGAGTCATTGTAGATTATTGCTGTGGGCAGGACGGATCTCCTGTAATGGTTTGTAATGGCGACATGAGTGATTTTGTAAACTGGAAACTCGCTACATCATGTCGGTGACGGGTCATCGCTGTGAGAGCAGCCTGCAGGCTGACTGGGCTCCATCAGTACAGGACAGTACAATGATCCGGGAAGCAGTGGCGAGGATTGCGACCCACAAACTTTAAATATTCGTCCATCAAATGCAGCGATGATGGACATGCCAGTATCTCTTTCCAATTTCACAATTAATGGAAATGTAGCATTTCATTTTAAGTAGTTTCTACTTTGGGATAGCCGACCGTCTTGTTTCGTTTATTTATTTGAATGATTGATAATATTTGTAGCTTAATGAAACGTTTACTTATTTGAATGATTGATAATGGCCGGGTTTCCCAGATCAGTTAAGAAGCTCTTAACAGCAAAAGGCTTCTTTCAAACCTTCTTAAGGAGCCTGTGAAAGAAATTTGGATCTATTTTATACTTTAGATTTATATTGTTTAGCCTTCATTGGTGACAGCAAAGGGGGGAAAAAAAAGAAAAATAAGGAATAACAAGTGTGTTCCTGTATAGGCTTTATGCATTACGCACAAATAAACGATCACCATGACCATTTATCATAATTTGTCTGCACACATCCCACATCTGTGTGCACATGAGATAATGTACCACACTCAAAAATGCTTCAAGGCACATCAAAAACACATCCACCCTCCAATCCTGCCACATTGAACACATCAGGCAACTGACAGGTGTAATTGAGTTCAGCTGGAACCTCATTAAGGGAGACTTCATCCACTGCTCTATTTAAAGGCGTTGCCACATCACACGTGTGAGATACCATGGCTGCTATACAGCATATTCCACCCGGTTCAAATGCTATCAGTCCACTGAATAGGAATTTATCATGTGTGATCAGAGCCTTGAATGGTGCGAGTAGATGGGATACTGTCTACCCGGTAGATTTTTGTCATTATTCTTTGGGTTGATAATGGATATCTCTATGTGGTTAGAATTTGGGGTTAAGGTTAGGGTGATGGTTAGGGTTAGGGTTAGGTTTTAGTGACAAAACATCTACTGAGCCTATGTTTCGTTTTCAATAGCAGTAGTCATTTATGGTGCGGATGGGGAGCTGTTGGCCTTGACTGGGGACATCGTCGGACGGTGGAAGGAATACTTCAACGATCTCCTCAATCCGACTGACATGCCTTCCGTTGAGGAAGCAGAGAGTGGGGACTCGGGGACCTGCCCATCCATCACCCAAGTCGAGGTCACTGAGGTGGTTAATTTGAAGCCGCTGAGAAATACACACGTGGAGAAACAAACATCGCCGCTGGGAACAGGAAACATGACACCAGCTGTTTAAAGTAAACATCTTCCTCAAATTTATTTGAGATCCTCCGATCATTGACAAAGTTTGTCTTTTGACGTCCAGGGTGCATATAAATATCAGTGAATCATAGAAAGTGTAATCCAGTTTAAAAGAAAACTCACTCTGCATTGGTCAGGGTGCTTATTACTTTTATTTTCAAATATGCATTTTAAATGCATCTCTTTATTCCTTAAATTCCCTTGGTATATCAAGCCAGATGGCAAATATTAAACCAGATATCTTCTGAGGAAGGAATAATTCAAACATTTCAGTGCAAAACAGCTAAAGCTAAGTTAATTAAATAGGACATCCCTCTCCTCCCAATTGAAAAAGCTATTAGTGAACACATAAATTAAAAGAAAGTAAAAGCAAAATGTGGCAATTGTCAACAGACATCATCACCCTCCCTCTCATTTTTTTAGCTGTAGTTTCCCTTGTTCTGCAGCAAAGCATCAACTTAAAAAAATCTACTTCATATACATATATTAACATTGTTTATGGTATAATATTATAATCTTGTTACAATTTCTACAAGAAGTCCATATGACTTAAGAGACACTGGATGTGAATTTCTCTCCATTGGAAGTTTAGGATTACTCTGTATTTTGTCATGTCAAAATAACAGATGTCTATTTATTCATTTTAAACAATAATTCACTGGCATGGTTATGGAGATTATCTGAAATCCACGGTCTGAAATATAGTCTTAAATACACCTCGTCATTCACTCAGAGTTTTTTTTTCGTCACAAATGTCAAGTCACACTCAGGTGTACCGTGTACTGTGTGATCTTGTGCAAACAGGGGCAGAAACACAACTGTTTACAGTGTGCTAGTGTCGGTCCGGGATACCACAATCACATTCACCGGGCCCTTTGAACAGTGGTTGAGAAGGTGTCATTTAAATCTGGAGTCACCGCAAATAAAAAGTTTCAACCACCAACATACGTATAGTTATCATTCACACACCAACATCGTCTCATTTGTCCTCATTTCCATTTACAGCTCGATCCACCTATTTGGCTTAATCTACCTACCAGACAGCAATTCTAGTTCAGTCTACAGCGTGTACGTATAAATAAATAAATAAAATCAACTCTTTGCTCAATGATGCACTTTTTCCTTGCCTACAGTTTTTTTTTTTTAAACTTCTATTTCAACATTCTGTACAGTATATTGATCCATCTGGTCCATCCTCCTGTGTACTGGCCAAGCCTTTGTTCATTGAACAAACAGTCATATTTTTATTATTATTTCTTTTTTTTAACCGCATCTTCTACCAAACTTCTAACTGGTATCTAAAATAAACTATAATAGCTCTTAATACCTACTGTCTGCACTCCTTACTGCTCTTTCTCGTGTGTTACTACCACTTCAAATTCACCATTTTACAAAAGACACGGACGCTGTGTCCCATCCTCAGCGATGGCGTGCGGGACACCTGTATTGATATTAAAGACTCACATGAAAATTTAGAGAAACAAATGGAACGCGGTGCCCTGAAATGAAGTTCGGACCGCCAGTCCTTTGTTCTGGCACAGATTCTGGCAACGCATTAGTTTGGTTTGTTGGTGACAAGTAAAAGTGTGGGAGAGGAAATCCTCATCGTGTACATCACTGGGAAGCCACTCAATCCAACTTGTTCAACACCTTAATCAATGAAAAGTGGTTCTCTGCAAAAACAACAACGTGATTCCAGAGTTTCAGAAGTTACGGAGGCTGGGGATAGCACACACATCTGAAGACAATTTATGGACCCGTAGCTTAACCATTGTTTTTGTTCCTCGACTCCTCCGAGGCCCGCTGCTAGCAGTCTGACACTTCAGAGGTGTTGGAATCGCTGGCCAGTTTCCTGCGTTGCCGCACAGATTTCTCCTCATCCTGCAAGGCAGAAGACAGGGTTATATTGACAAAAGACATCTAAACGAAAGATCTCCAGGTGGATCAGAGGGCACTTAAAAAACATTAACTTGTTGGCATGTTCAAGCAACGTAAAAACATGGCTGAAAATACAGATTGATAGCACAATTTAACTTAGAATAGGATACACCATATGGCGTTTATTCTACAGCACATTCTACAGTTTTTTGTGGATGAGTATGCAACTCATACTCAACGCCCCAGTGCGACGGGTTGGGGCCCAAGAGCAGCATATTGAGTAGTGGGTGGGTCCCAGAGGGGCTCTGCTAGATCAGGGGTCGGCAACCTGCGGCTCTAGAGCCGCATGCGGCTCTTTAGCGCCGCCCTAGTGGCTCCCTGGAGCTTTTTCAAAAATGTTTGACCTTTCTTTTTCCTTTTTCATCTTTCTTCTTTTTTTCCTTTTCTCAACATTTCGACTTTTTTCTCAAAATTTGTTCTTTTTTCACAACATTTTGACTTTTTTCTCGACATTTCGACTTTTTTCTCAACATTTTGACTTTTTTCACGAATATTTGACTATTTCCTCGACATTTCAATTTTTTTCCTCAACATTTCGACTTTTTTCTCAACATTTGACTTTTTTCTCGACATTTTTACTTTTTTCTCAACATTTTGACTTTTTTCTCAAAGTGCATAATGAAAAAAAAAATCTTCCCCCAGTTATAACTAATATAGAAACATGCAGCATGTGTCGCCTTCATTCTAAGGCTTATACAAGACTTTTCATTTTTTGCGGCTCCAGACATTTCCATTTGTTTTTTGTGTTTTTGGTCCAATATGGCTCTTTCAACATTTTGGGTTGCTGACCCCTGTGCTAGATGTAGTTTCAGCTCTCGCTTGAATTAAAGATGAATTCTTGCAAAGTAATATTAATTAGACTCATAGGTTTACATAAGCAAAGCCAGCCAATCTAAAATGGCTAATTTGCAGTGACTGAAATGAGAATTTGCTCCAGTCGGCTTTCAGGCTCGCTCATTCTGCACATTTCCAACATGACGTTGGACAATCAAAAGGCTAAAAAGGCTTTAAAGACACTATTCAGGAAATCTGTGGGTGGGGTTTGTTCAGTTATTCTGACCTGTGAACTGTTTAAATGTGGTCTGACAATTAGTAAGTGAGTTTGACCCTGAGCCTGGCTGCTTATCCTTTTCACACATTACTTCTGCCATAGATTTTTATTGAATAGGTATTATTGTTAGTCTAATATGACATGTGTTGTTTTCATCTGAGGTTACATTTATCTGACGTTAAGACCTGACACAGAAAACATCAGGACTGACGCGTGGTGCACTTTCTTTTTCACATGACCGTTCTATTTCTGTGCACACTCACAGTCTGAAAGATCCCATTCTGTCCCCACTCTCCGGGGGAGTGGTCTTCAGGGTCGTCTGCCTCGTCCTCCTCCTCTTCCCCCTCTTCCTCTCTCACCGTGTCCATCCCATCTTCCTCGTACTCTGTCAGACAGTCCGACTCATCCGCTGAGCAGAGAGATTTAAAGGACATATTACAAACTGTATTTATTGACTGAACCAGCCTGTGTAGCGAGCACCCATAAAATATCAGAGGCGTTTTAAAAGCTCCTATTTATTACACTCTTCCAGTCTGACATGACTTCAAAGGGTGAATGGACAGTGAGTAGTTATGACTTTAAAAATGGGACAACATATATTAAGAATGTGTAGTTTCTAGGCTGTGTAAGGGTGCAATAGTTAAAATAGATGCTTGCATGAGAAGACTTTGGTCTAGGTTTGAGTGAACTGGCAAGTATTCTTCACCTTCTGTGGCTACGTAGGTCTGGACAGGCTCTATCCTGGAAACAATCTCTGCAAGGTCAGTGAAGTCAGCTCCTGGACACGTGCAGGACTAAGCCAAAAGAAATCATTTTTATTACATATTGAAGTCGTAACTTTGACAGTGAACATGAGTGTTATATATCAACCCCTTAGCATTTTTTGGATTAAGTGCATGAGCTCGTCTCACATCAGTTCTCTTGCTGTCGTTGTAGTCGGCCGAACGATGATCCTTCAGCATGTTCTCGATAATGTCACCTCGAGCCCAGCCGGTGAATAACAACTTGCCATGCTGGAAGCCCACATCCTGAAATACAGGGTAGTTTGGAGAGAAGCTCTGACTTTCTGAGATATCTTTTCTGGCAATCATTACTGTATTGAAAATCGACAAATAGACATGCAGCTACAACCCTGCAGTACAGATAAAATTAAGATGGACATGAAGAACATGCTTTATGGAGTCCTAAATAATGAATGCATTAATATAAGTGCCTACGAAACACCAAATATCTGAACAACATAGCATACAATACTATTATTCCTCCCAATAGTGACAGTTACCTGAAAACAGTAGATTTACACATTTCACATGAAGTAATTTGTTGTGATTAGGTGAACAAGGAAGATGTGAGGAACGGCATATTAGCAAAGCCAGTAGGGGTGGGCAAAAATATCGATATGGCAATATATCGCGATACTTTTCCAGCCGATTCAATATCGATATTCAAAATTTTAATATCGATTTTTTTTTTTTTTTTTATCCCCGATCTTTTTCCACAATATATCACCCAGTGCTCCTACCTAAGTGACAGTCCTGGGCATTGCCACTCTCTACCAACCCTGGGAGGGCCCTGCACTGAGCTCAGGTTTTATTTCACGTTTTATTTCATTTTATAATTTATATAAGACAATTGCCTGTCCTTAAAAAATGAAAAATAATGGACAGAGGTTTATTTATTTATGGCTTTATATCTATACTGACTGATCACTGTGCCTGTCCTTGGTTTTAGTACCCATCTTTCTTGTGTTTATTATCATTTGCCACATAATTAAAGCAACCTCATACTAAATTTAATGTTAATTTCATATGATGTAAATAATATGAAAAACATATACAAATAAGTTGTAACTTTAGCTTGTATAGTTATAATAAAACATTGTTTTGACTCAGTTTGTCCCATGAATTGTCACTATAATCTGATGAACGTGCAACTCGGATTTTAAGATCCATCACTATCATCTGATGTACATATATACAACTTGGATTTTAAGATGTGTAATGCATTTTTAAATTTTTGTGTGTATCGTATCGTGGCTCAAGTATCGTGATGCGTATCGTATCGTGAGGTCCTTCCCAATACCCACCCCTAAAAGCCAGTGGACATTATTTCTAAATATCTAAAATCATTATATTTAGAAATTAACTCACATAGATTTCATCAAACTTGCCAAAGTCCATGGTTTTGAAGCGGTCAATCGGTGGCCTGATGTACTCGCAGTACGCGCTCTTCTTCACCACCTCCAACTGCCGCACACAAGACACGTACGCCAGCCGCGACTGGATCTCTGCCATGTCTGGCACCTGTGGGAGCGGTTAGTGTGAGCAGCATATTTACACTTTGCAACATCAGAATTCATTATAGCTAAAATAGATGTCGCTCAAACGGGTCAAAAACTCAAATGCAGCATTCTTCGATTCTAGCTGCCGGGTCGTCAGTAGTTACCGGTCCACTTGTACTGTACCTTTACTTTCTCTGCCCAGGGATTGATCCGTTTCCACAGCAACCACCAGCCGGACAGGCTGTCGCCATAGTTACAAAGGTCAGTCTCATCTTGGCTCCCCACGTCGATGGCAATGACTGTTCTGGCCCCCATGTTCCTTGCAATGTCCGCTGTTGGACGTGTAACAGCAGTATTCACAGCCATCACACACAAATACATGGGGACAAAATCCAACAGCAGAGAGAAAAACAATACGAATGTCCCGTTATTAAATGTTTCAGGATCATCTCAGCTTCTTGAAGTTGAGATTTAAGGAGCCTCAATGTTCCAACTGACTTACACCACAAAAACATCTGCTACGGCTGACAATCCAGAGCACTTGTTGGTAAGATATAATACTGAAATTTAGAAAAAGAAAAGTGTTTATCATCCTGGCCAACAGGCTCGGGGCCTGAAGTCAAGACCTTTCTCATCGACTACTCAGTGTTAGACAGAGCCTTGGGACAGAGAACATTTTTGTGGTGTTGAGTCTATTCACAGATTGTAAAAGGACAATATCCCACAAACCCAAATCGCTGAGCCGGTGTGTGCCAAGAACAACTATAAAGAGCAGCTGGTCGAGCACACAATATTCAGGGAGCAACGTAGCTTAATACAATTTAAATAAAGGCAGTGAATTTAACAAAGCTCCCTTTAGCCGGATCAATCTTTGAGCTCAGAAAGCTCCACATTTCACAAACCTCAGAAAAAAAGTACCACCAGTTATCTGGTGAGACATGATTTCATTTGTGAAACGTAGCTGTGTTTCATCCCTCCGACTCAGGAGAGAGCTCATCTGCTTAGAGAAATGTAAGATGAAAGCAGTATACTTAGGTTCAGCTTTGGAAATAGCTAATGAGGCTATTGAAGATTGATTTAATAGTAAACAGTTCCCTCACCACCACCAAACACACACACACACACACACACACACAAACACACAACTCACTCCAAGCACACACACACCACTCATATTTCCACGGACTGAAGCAAAGACAGGTGTTGATTTTTAAATTACAATCAAGTATGACAGAAATGTGGAGCTGGGCGATGGAGATACAATAAGGGCACATTTTCATTTCCATGTGTCTAATTTGTGCCACATCTAACAGACAAGAAGTAGCTTAACTACACATGTAAAACACAAACTTCAATACATTGTTTTGTGTTATATGACAACATGCCTGAAGTTATCAATGTTAAGACAGAAATTTGGAAAATGATTGCAAAATTGGGTCTTAGAGTTGAGGTTTGCACTAAAAGCAGATCAAAATTATTATCGCCCAACCCAACAAATTAATCAACTTTTTAACATCAAAAGAAGTGTACGCTGGTCTTAAAACAGACTGGTGTCTCATGTGGTGTAAAAACAAATGCAGAGTGACACTACAAGTTTATGGTCAGAAGCAATATTGCGCCTGCCCCCCTCCACCCTTCCAAGAATTTAAAGCAGATGGTAAATCTGTAAATCAGCCCAACCTATTTGACACCAGGCTGTTTGACCAACACAGCTGCTGAACGCAGCGTTTTATTTAAACACTGTTATTTTATTGTGCATCGTTAAAGATGGGATCCGTAACGACACTTACATGCTGATTTTTCCGATCTTGTAAGCTATAATTCAGAGCATCACTGAGCAAACTCACATGATGTAAAAGCATGAATTTCATCAAACTTGTTGGATGTGGAACCAATGAGGAATCTGGATCCAAATTAGGTTATTTTAACACTGGTATGGATGAAGGATGAACCTTCTGAGAACGTTCAGTTTATTTAGTTTGTCCGGAGATGGATTATTAATCTGATTAATGATCTGCAATTGCTCATTATTAAGATGGGGAAAAATCAGCACGACCACAGGACTTCCCTCCATCAGCGTTAACCCCACATCTCTCGACTTACCTGACATGTAAATCATTACCAACTTAATTACCCCTCCAATACATCCCTTCACTTCCCCCATCTCTGGGAAGCAGGAGTTGGGAACTATGCGAACATTGACACCTATGTGGTATGTTGTTAGGGAGTTGGCAGGGGCTTCCTGGGGGTTGTTGCCACCTGTACTTGCCTGGCAGGTTGTTGATGTAGCCACCATCCATTAGCAAGTTGCCATCTTTGGGGTCGCAGAGAGGCGGCAGGTACCCTGAAAGGGTCATGCTCGCCCGCACATAGCGCCACAGAGAGCCTGGCACACCAGGGAGGGAAGGAGGGAAGGGGGGAATAACATCTCAATAATGTTTGCTAAAAGTTTCAGATTAGTGTCGACACAGACCGCAATCCAAACGCTCGAGAGACGTCAGCCAAAGGTAGCCGATCCCTGCAAAGGTCAGGACTGTTGTGCTGCTCTTCGTTACACTCTAATTTACACCATTTTCAACCTAGTTACCTTGCACAGTGACCCCGTGTGACTTGTGCAAAAGGTAATTGTAATGCTCTTTTCATCTCCAAACCATGTCTTATCAACAGTGCTTTTTTGGTTGTGATCATGTAAATACATCTCTTTCAAAGTTCTAAGATATTGAGATTTTAGAAATCATCCGCTGAGATGAAAGGGTTATAAAGCGATAGCCAAATTGACCTTTTTATTATGAGTGTCTCCAGATGGAGCAGCAGGATCTGTTGATGTGACAATGTTTGGAGATGTTTCACCGTGAACATGGCAGAGAAGCAACCAGCCTATCCAGTCCTGCAGTACGGATCACAGCCAGCAGGGGGCAGGAGCAGGCCAGAAGCTGCATGGGTTGGAAGGATAAGTAGCACCACAGAGAAAAGTGAGGGGTGCCAATATGCATGGATATGTGTGAATGCTAAAGCAGAACTATCTCCCTGATGCTTTCGACATGTTCAAACTAGATTAATGACAAATTTAAGGTTTTTTTTTTCAGTTTGTGTAGGGAGATGACATGTGCAACAGCAGGATCCAGAACACTTATTGCCAAATAATTTGAATAAAATATAATTCACACCATCAATATATATTCATTAAAAAATATATATAGATAGGCCCACTCTATCTAACACGCTGGCATGCACATAACAGAAAGCAAAGCCAGGGGAGAAGACAGGAGCTGGGTAGGAGAGGTTGAATATGTTCCTGGCAGGGATGACTGAAATGAAAAAGGAGCAGGACACGCTCATGGAAATCAAGCTTGCTTCAGTCCACGGGACAGACACATCCAGGTCCACCAAAACGCACAGTGATCCGCAGCAGCAGAAGACATACGATGTGGATGTGGCGTTGACATGAATCAGCCCCCGCCACCTCAAGTAAAGCAGAAGTGTTGCCTATATGAGCTTTATAACTATCCATCCTCTACACCTGATCTTAACCTGAAAATCTAACTGAAGACAAACCTGCCCAGTCTGATTTAAATCAATTCAACATACAAATCTGTTTCTGTGTCTTTGTAAAAATATAAAGTGATAAGCAAGTATAATAAGTGCATAAGGACAACAGTTTGTACAAGCCACATCCATAACCTGGTCCGAGAAGAATGCATTTCAGCATAGAGTATGTGGGGCCTTAAGAGACTTGATGATCATGCATCTCTTTGTGACCCGCAGGAGTCCAAACATGCAAGGATAACATCCCAAATTCAAGAGAGAAAGTAAGGAATGGATTGTAGTTACAGGTGACACCAAGCTAACTGGAGAAAGTGTGTGAGTGAAGAAAGCCATTGGAAACTAGAATAAGATGTGCATAATTTAGTCAAATTTGAGGCACTAATCACATAATACTCTAAATATATGTTGAATTAAGTCTTTCCTTCCAAACCATGGACTCCCTATGTCCAGCTGGTCAAGGTGGGGTTAGTTACAAGTGTGAACTTGGGACGGAATAAGAGGAGGGTAGCCAAGTGGTTGATCGTCGAGTTGGGGACGGGGAGGAGGAGGTTTTGGTGAACGGGTGTTTAAAATCTGACCTGGGACATTGTTAACATAGCAACCATCCACAAGCAAGTGGCCATCCTTGGGGTCGCACAAGGGAGGTAAATAGGGGGTGTAGGAGGCGCTGGCTCTAACATAGCGCCAGGCGCAACCTGTCAGGAGATGGAGATGGAGAAGTAGGAACACATCAAATATGAGCCGGACTCTAATGTCACATATGGAAAAAGAAGATGAGGGCCGACAGAAAGAAGAGAAAGAAAGAAAAAAAAAAGAAGAATAAAAGAATCATAGAGAGGTAGAGATGCCTGCACAGAAGAACAGAAGCAGCTCCAAGGAACAAATCAAGAGAAAAAAGGGGATTTAATCTAAACAATTTTACTCATACCTACAACTTACAAACGTATGTTTCAAATACATATCATGAGTACTGGTACTACAATGTAAGATCCGTGTACAGCCAATTAAAATCAATCTTATAATGGCTATGAAAGGTGACAAGAGGCAGAATAATTATCAGCGTGTCTGCAAGGAATGAAGTCTGTCAGATGAGAATATTCAAAATCTCAATGTGATGTAAATGACCTTAAGTAAAGTAAAAGTAAAGTGTCTAATGGAGAACAGCTGCCTTCATTCAGTGATTTACCTCTAAACTGATGTGGATTTATCTCCTTAAATAACTATATTAGTTTTGTTAGATGACTGCTTCAAACAGGCAATGGGGGAGAAACACAAGCAGAGGGAAAGTCGAAGAAGAGAGAGAGAGAGAGAGAGAGAGAACGAGAGAACGAGAGAGAGAGAGAGAGAGAGAGAGAGAGAGAGAGAGAGAGAGAGAGAGAGAGAGAGAGAGAGAGAGAGAGAGAGAGAGAGCGAGAGAGAGAGAGAGAATCATCATTTTTACTACTGGTCCTGGAACTACACACTGCAAAGTGTAGAAGGGTGAAAAAGCTTGCGTTATCTGTGTAGTCCCAGAAACATTTCAAACGCTGCTAAACACAAGGGGAAGTAATACAAACCAATGAGGCTTTGCATCCTAAATCACTCAAAGTAACATTCACTTACTATTCACCTTAAACCAAATGGAATCGAATAGAAATATTCTGAATCACACAAAGATTTAAAAAAAAAATAAATAAATAAAACAAAAAAAAGGCCAACAAAAACTACAGAGAGCACAGAATGGAGGTAAAGGAATGATGGATGCAGCAGGGAATGCTATTAAGGGGTAAGGCGGTAAAGAATCAAAAAGGTGTAGTGTTCTGGATCCTACATGTTGACATGGGTTTGGAGGGAGGGAAGTCAGCATTTTGGGATAAGCAGCTACGCGGGTTAATATGTCTACAGCGTGACCTCTAGGAACGGGCGTCACTGCCCCGTCTACATCTGAGTTACACTCCTGAAACTTTAACACACAAATGTGATGGAGACGTAAAACAATGAAAAAATAACTATAGATGCATCCGTTTAGTGTATTAGATAGATAGATAGATAGATAGATAGATAGATAGATAGATAGATAGATAGATAGATAGATAGATAGATAGATAGATAGATAGATAGATAGATAGATAGATAGATAGATAGATAGATAGATAGATAGATAGATAGAATGGGTAAAGTGGCACACAGCAAAGGTGAGACGGAGAGGAAAATGCGTTTCTCCAGCAGTTAGTCCATACACATGCCAAGATGCAAACATGAGTATTAGAAGTACTGAAGTTGTCAGGCCTGAAGACACAAACTCCTCAAATCCACCCAAGGGTGCAAGAAAAGCACCGTCTTTACAATGAAACTTTAAGTTAGCATTAGACTGACTACACACAGAAAACGGGTAACCGGATTTGAAGGTTTATAAAGGGAGGCATTCAGACCAGAGATCTACTTAAAGTCACGTTAGGGATGATGCATTTTATGCAAGTTTTATGCAGAACACATACTCCCCTAATACAGGCACAAGCATAGGAACGGGGGTGGTTTTTAATATCTGTGTAAAATCTCTTTTTAACCGCTGGGTCGCAACATAAACGAAACACTACACTGCAAAAACTCAAAATCTTACCAGGAATATTTGTCTTATTACTAGTTAAAATGTATAATTTTTAGTCAAAACATCTCATTACACTTAAAAGTCATTAACAGAAAAATAAACTTGTTATTTGACAATTTTCACCTGTTTCAAGTAAATTTTCACTTGAAATAAGTAGAAAAATCTGCCAGTGGGACAAGATTTATCTTGTTCCACTGGCAGATTTTTCTACTTATTTTAAGTGAAAACCTACTTGAAACAAGTGAAAATTGTTTTTTTCCAGTGATGAGTCTTGTTTTAAGTGTAATGAGATTTTTTTTTTGACTAAAAATGCATTTTAACTAGAAATGAGACAAATATTCTTGTTAAGATTTTGAGTTTTTGCTGTGTATTAGAACTGGCATTTTTTTTGCTGCGTATTATAAAGAATAGGTAATTTTGTAACTAAAATTAACCATTGTATTTGACTTTGATGTCTGACATAAACACATATTTTGCTCTTATTACAAACTCCTTCGTGCATCTGAGAATTTGTAATAAAGGGGATGTTAGGGCTGTGCGATTAATCGATTTTAAATCTAAATCAGATTTATTAATCAAAATCGATGTTAAAAAAAGGAAAATCGGAAAATCGATTTTCCTTTTTTGCAGCTGGCTGCATTACAGACAGAGCTCGTCTAGTCATCTTTGTTTGGTCAAGAAAATTGTAAATGTTGTCACTTTACTAAACTCAAGGACGATTTACAGTATCTTTCAATTGCACTTCATTCCCAATAGGGAAATTTGTTTGCTATTTTTCTTTAAAAATAAAGATAAAATATTTTAAACAATTTATTCCATTGACTTTTGTAGTTTTACCAAAGAAATCGAAATCGGGTTTTCAGGGAAAAAAAAAAATCCGGATTTTATTTTTTGTCCAAAATCGCCCAGCCCTAGGGGATGTAAACCTCCTCACCCACTTGGCCAAAAATGCTTCAGCTCGACTTATAACAGAAGGATAATTACATCACTCTTGCACTTGTGACTCTTCACTGACTTCTTACCAGATTTCACAATGTTTTTAAAATCTTAATACTCCTTTAAGTGCCAACTACTTCTAAGACTTATTAACCTGGTATGTTGGATCATGACCACTGAGTTGGGCTGGGTCAAAGCTTATGAACTGTTAGGAACCTTCTGCCCACTGATTGCAGATTCACTCGCTTTCTTTCTATTTTTACATTCTTTCTTCAAAATGTCCTCTTTGTAAACGCCTTTTGGAAAAACCTTGTGAATCAGACTTTTTTTTTTTTCAATTGGTTATAGTTTTATGTACATTTACTTGACCTTAATCATCTTACTCCATTCTGTCAACCTCAAAAGCTTCAATCAAAGGCAGCTGGACTTCTTTTTTGAATATGTTTCACTTTTTATCCAAAAGAATTCCTCAACTGAGTAAACCCTCTGGATGAAAGGATATTTCTTTATGAAGTGTCTTATAAAGTGCCTTAAAATGTTTTCAAATGGATTTCAAAACGTGTTTATATTTGTCTTAGGTAGAGCCTGACAACACAGATGCATTAGTTTAGTTTGGATTACACCATAAACCGTAACGCTGAAGACATGCGGTCCAGCTGTTGTAGCATTAGTATCAGCGTTAGCGCCTTTTTGTTCACTAGATCATATCATGGCTACAAATATAACATTTATAGATTAGCTGCATAGAGAATAAGCTACTCTATGCAGCTAGCTATTCTTAATAGAGCTATAAGCTCTATTAAGAAGTCAATTTTGAGGTTGACTGAGCGCAGCATACAAGTACTGTATTTACATTGTTTAACTGCAATTAAAACGTAGTAATGCCGGTGCCAGTTTCTCACATTAGTACTCTGTCATTCAAGCAGTTTTATTATTATAGAGTTGTTATGTTAACCACTGAAAAAAGCTTAGTGATTTGTTTAACGGATATATTTATGTGTGTTTTCTCAAATAAGCAGCATACTATTTGTTCTTTGGACCCTTTTTTTAAAGCTTTAAAAAATACTATGATCAAAATAGCAATATGATTGAGAGCAGATCAGTGGTCACTCACCATCCTGATGAACACGCATGGATGAGGCTGTGATGTCAGTGGTGACGTTGAAGTACGGAAGCCACAGGTCCTGGCGACACAAAGCGCTTCACTGTGACAAACGCCACCATTACTGTTGAAAGGCAGCGGTTTAAAAAACACGACCCTTACCTCTACTTGTCTGTCCTGGAATACTTTATAGATGCTGGTGTTGAAGGCAGAACCAGAAAACATGGAGGTAATGGGATAGGTGAGGTCCAGGACTGTCTTAAAGACGGAATTCATTGCCTAACAATGGACAGAGAAAATAAAAACAGACAGAAAAATGATACAAGTGTAGTAACTCCTTCGTCTTGTTTGAAACCAGCAACCCATCCTGGAGCCTATCCCACTGTCTCTAGGTGAAAGGCAGGGGTACACCGTCGCAGGGCCACATACAGACAAACAACCACGCAATCACACTCACTCCTTCGATTAATGTACAGGAACCAACTAAGCTAAAATCAATGTTTTTGAACTGTGGAAGGAAACCAGAATAACCTGACAACAACCATACAACATGCAAACTTCACACAGAAAGGACGAGCTGTGACTCAAACCACTTTCTAGCTGTTGTTTGAATCTAATGTTTCTTTTTTCTATAAAATCAACAACCAGACAGTTCCGGTCTGAGAGTTTTCCAAGACTTGGATTCAATATTGCCGGGTAAATAAATTGGGAAATGTACCTTGGACCACTCTCTGGCTCTCTGTTTGGTTCGAACGGCACTCCTCTCCTCAGCATACAGCGCACCAATGAATGAGCCAATCGATGTCCCACCCACTATGTCAATAGGAATTCCTGCTTCCTCCATAGCTTTTATCACACCCACATGAGAGCAGCCCCTGCACAAGAGAATGCAAACATGTTTGGTGATATGGAAAAACACAAGAGTATGTATGACAGAGAAGTTAATTTGAGCAAAACAGGGGACGTTGGCACATGTTCCTTGTGCGATTTCAATTTGTATATTTGTGGCATAACACGGGTGTACTTTTCTTCACCACAAGCAGAATGGTTATTGAGGGTTTCTGACTGTGTTTGTCCAGTCTCAACAGCTTTGCTCACCTCGCTCCACCTCCTCCCAGCACAAGAGCGATGCTGTTGCCGGTCAGGACTCGGGCCAGCCGAGAGAAGTCGCTGTGTCTATCCGCTGTCTTCTGAAACACCTTCTCATATACCTCCCTCTGCACAAATATCAAACAAGCACAAGAAAATGCAAGAAAATCAGGAACATGTAACAACACCTGCGTTTACATAATGACCGAACAGAAAAAAGCAAGAGATTCTCTAAAAGTTCTCTTCATACCAGTCTAATGGGACTACGTCTCGAGAAGACCCGGCGAGGACACTTAAGGTGCAGATGTCCAGAGCACCAGCTGCGATTGTTGAGCCACTCGACCGTCCTGGACGGACCGGGCCCGTCCTCTCTGTGCAGAAGGATTAGTTGCTTCAAAGCCCGCACTGCTGTGTTTTCTAGCATCTGCTCCAACTGGAGGGGAAGAGATGAGTGGAGACAGAGTTTAAAGACCAATTTTTAGCATTACAACTTTCCTTTCAAACCCTCTTGCCTGCACACACACACACACACTTACTTCTCCCAGCGTCGGTTCCTGGTCCCCCAAGCCAACGATGAGGATGCAGTCAGCCTGCCGAATGCAGCGCTGAGTCCATGGGGTCATGCTGCTGTCGGTCTGGTACAGGACAATCCGATTGATGTCCTCCTGCTGGGCCAGCCAGCCAGAGAGACGATACTCATGGATACTGAAATTAGACGGAAGAAAACAAGGATGTGAGACGAGAATTATAAGAAGTATGTCCATTGAGACAGATCAAAGTAATCTTTGTGAGAACTACATAGTGATACTATATGTCATAGTATGAAAAGAAGGCTGGGATAAAAAGCAACCTGCAGCAATGAGGGAGATCATAAAAAAAGGTTCAAAGTGGCTTTTGCAATGATGGAAATTTCCACTGAAATTATTATAAGACAGACCTGTCCAAAGCAGAAGCACCCAGGCGCTCTTTGATTATTTCACTGGTTAGAAGTAGAGTGGGCCCTACAAGTATCAAACAGAGGCAGTGTGACATTATTTTACACAGAAAACAGCCGAGAACTTTTACATCTGTATTCCAACATATTTTGGATTAACATAATAAACATAATAAACATATATACCCTGTATTAGGAATGGGTGATATTTTACCGTTCACGATAAACCGTCAAAAAAACCGTCACGGTAAGAATTTGTATCTCGCGATAAAAACGATAAATTGAGGAAATGAGAAAGAAAGAAAGAAAGAAAGAAAGAAAGAAAGAAAGAAAGAAAGAAAGAAAGAAAAGGAGCAAGAAAGAAAGAAAGAAAGAAAGAAAGAAAAGGAGCCAGAAAGAAAAGAAAGAAAGAAAAGGAGCCAGAAAGAAAGAAAGAAAGAAAGAAAGAAAAGGAGCAAGAAAGAAAGAAAGAAAGAAAAGGAGCCAGAAAGAAAGAAAGAAAGAAAGAAAGAAAGAAAGAAAGAAAGAAAAGGAGCCAGAAAGAAAGAAAGAAAGAAAGAAAGAAAGAAAGAAAGAAAGAAAAGGAGCCAGAAAGAAAGAAAGAAAGAAAGAAAGAAAGAAAGAAAGAAAGAAAGAAAGAAAGAAAAGGAGCAAGAAAGAAAAGGAGCCAGAAAGAAAGAAAGAAAAGGAGCCAGAAAGAAAGAAAGAAAGAAAAGGAGCAAGAAAGAAAGAAAGAAAAGGAGCCAGAAAGAAAGAAAGAAAGAAAGAAAAGGAGCCAGAAAGAAAGAAAGAAAGAAAGAAAAGGAGCCAGAAAGAAAGAAAGAAAAGGAGCAAGAAAGAAAGAAAGAAAGAAAAGGAGCCAGAAAGAAAGAAAGAAAGAAAGAAAGAAAGAAAGAAAGAAAGAAAGAAAGAAAGAAAGAAAGAAAGAAAGAAAGAAAGAAAGAAAGAAAGAAAGAAAGAAAGAAAGAAAGAAAGAAAGAAAGAAAGAAAGAAAGAAAGAAAGAAAGAAAGAAAGAAAGAAAGAAAGAAAAAGATTGATTCCCGTTGATGACACTTTTTGTATTGGTATTTTTTTTATCGTTATCAGGATAAATGTCAGAAATTATCGTGATACATTTTTTAGTCCATACCGCCCATCCCTACCCTGTATTTGATAAAAGGAGGGAAAAAATGGAAAAACTGGAGGCTTACCTATGGCACTGAGGGCATGGCTAAGCTCCAAGTTGAAGGCATTGATGGGAACTTCATCACCTACAGGCAGCACTGCCACGGTTGAGAGATTGCTAGCAGGGTTAGTAACATCAGCACTGGTTGCCATACTGGGCAAACTGAGGGCTGAACCTACGAGACAGAGACACAGTGTCTGAACTGAGTGTGTTACAGGAAGGCAATGTTGAAGGGAGAGAGAAAGTGCCAGAAAGTCTGGTCATAAAAGAAAACTTCTCTACATCCACCTACCTGAGAATGGCCCACGGCCCTGTTGTAGGTTTCCCAGAATCTTCTGGCCCAAAAGGTGGATTAACCTTGTTACTACCTAAAAGCAAAAATAAAACGTCAGTATCACATGGTAGAAAAGGCTGTCTTTCACCAATAAAGTCCCAAACCTGTGGATATCGTCTTTTGATGTTGTTCAACGTTCCCTCGGGCAGTTTAACCAGCTCTGTGTCTCTCACGGCGTGGACGGTGGTGGCTCTGGGCTGCTTGGTCAAGGCCTCCACCTAAAGCACAAGCAGGGACAGAGACAGATTAACTGGATTAGAGCAAGCTAATAATACAGGATCTAAACACTAAACTGCTAAAAATATTAGCTAAATAAAAAGTCACCATAAGCAAATGGTAATGTTGGAGTTTATATTAATTTATATTAAAGTTTAATAAAGTTTAATAAATTGACCGATACAGGACATGTGTCCTTTACATCGGTATCAAGAATAACTTACAATAAATACAAAGGACTAAAATTTACATTCAAAACATTTCATTAAATCACACACAGATTAATTGATTCCATTTTGCATCACCTATCAGCTCTAAAATCATACAAAAAGTCTTTGTTTGACCATAACCTATCCAGTCTGTTCTTGAAAGAGTTCACAGACTGGGCCTGCACGACTTCCTCTGGAAGTTCATTCCATTCTTTGACCGCGCGCATATATATAACTATGCGCATATTAACATAGTTATTATTGAAGGCAGAATGCAGGGATAACCTGGCTACCAGAATGAATAAATAAATATATAGAAGTTCTTTTAAAGTAAAAACATTGACTGAGAAGAAGTTTTTCTCACCACACCAATCAGGTCACCTCTACCATACTCCCCAACCAACTCTTTCTTGCCATTTGCCTTGCGAATGACTGAACGTAAACGTCCATTCAGAACAATGTAGGTGCAGTCCGATTGGTCATCTTGTCTGTAAAAAAGAAAGGGAGAAAAAGTTAGCTAAAGTACGCGCTGTTAATAAATAACAAAATAAAACAGAACCGTCACCAGAGCTGAAAATGGTGTTGGCACTTAATTGCAAAAATCTTTCGCCATCCCAGAAAGAAAGCTGGGTATACCTGTAGAGAGCTCTGCCAGCTTCAACAGCCATCCAGTCAATAGCAAAGTCCATCTGCCTGACGAAAGCAGACATGCGTATGGCAACTGTGTGGGCCACACTCAGCACCACGCTGGGCTGCTCTCTCATGATCCTGCAGGGGGCGGCACACAGGACAGACACAAACATCAACACCTGATCCACTGAAATCTGGTCACAATCAACCAAAGTAAAACATTCTTTGGATGGATGGACACACGCTGACAGAGTAGGACATGTCACTGTCTTATAGAGATTTGTTCTTGTACAACCTACAAGAACAAAAAGTTGGGATGGTTTGAGAAATACAGAAAATAGTTATTCTTGGATTTACATTGAATTCATTTTCACTTCATTTAAGTTGATCATCTGCAGTCATGTATGTCAGGGGTGTCCAAAGTCGTTCCTCGAGGGCCAGTGTCCTGCATGTTTTTAGTTGTTTCCCTGGTTCTAATTAAGGGTCGTCACCACCTTGTCATCAAAGTCTGGATAGTTCTGTTGATGACCAAGCTCCTTGTATCACGGTTTGATTAAAAAGGGACACATCTAAAACATGCCAGAAAACCGGCCCTCGAGGACCGACTTTGGACACCCCTGAGTATGTGGTTATCGTAATACATTCCAAAAAGGTTCAATGGGGGCTATTTAAAGCTAAAAACAAGGTGATAAAAAAGAAAATTATCGTTTATTCAAACAGGGGACACATCCGGACAGGACAGAATACAGACTTGCATCCTGAGTTGGTACAAAAGCAGTATCCATGAAAGGCTGAGTCTCCGAGGAGGAGAGGATGGGCGGGGGATCTCAAGTTTAATAACAAGTGTTTAAAAACATCAAGATAAAAAAAAACAAGATACCATTAAGTAGGGGTGTAACGATACACTAATCTCACGATACGGTACGATACACGATATTGAGGTCACGATAACGATACGATATTATAGCAGTATTTTTTTAACAACCTTGAATGAGGAACATATGACTGGAAA
Organism: Cololabis saira; assembly: GCF_033807715.1. Classification (NCBI taxonomy): domain Eukaryota; kingdom Metazoa; phylum Chordata; class Actinopteri; order Beloniformes; family Belonidae; genus Cololabis; species Cololabis saira. The sequence continues at coordinate 35,656,760 of NC_084587.1, forward strand.
AAAATGTCTTTTATTTGAAAGACACAAAATACAAAACAATGCTGTACATTTGCCCTATTGTTACAGTTTGTAATGCTTTATAACTGTTTAAGTTTTAAAGAGAAAGCCAGGCCAACCTTTTTCCACAAACTGAACTAAAAGTAAATGTCAGGTTTGCATTATGCATCTTCAGTTTCATACAAGTACAAATATTTTGCCACAAACTGAATAGTTTCTCTCATGTATGATTTGACTTTTTTCTTTCTAATTTAACAACTAAAATTAAATAAATAAATAAAAGTAAATAAATACATAACATTTTACATCATAAAACAAATTTGATTCATGCTCACCTTATAAGTGTAAGAGGAGATTTATTTTTGTTAAGAAGGTTATTTTGGTAATTCAGGGTTCATTATTTTATAAATATATTCTTTATATTCTGATGTAAATCAGGGACTATAATGACACTAGTCAGTTTATCTGTAGTTGTTAATATGTTTTAAATTTGGCGGAGTGATACAGCACTAGGTGCTGTGTTGATGTTCTAAAATCCTACACTGTTGAGTGGACATTAAAGTAGACTGGAGTCAGCAGAAGTTTCCCCGTGTTTATCCTACTCACGACCCGAAAAAGGTTTAATTTAATAAGGTAAGGCTTAACTCTACACCAGACTTACATTAGTAAAAGTTCAGAGCTCAAAACGGGACCACAAAATGGGACTAGTTTCTTCTGAGCGGAGTAAGATTTTGGTCCGCGGGTCGAGGTGCGGTCGCGGCCGCGGTCAGATGCGCGTTACTAGTCAACACAATAGATTAATATTAATAACCCAATATCGCGATACACTTTGTCACCTCCACGACACGTATTGTGACGTTTTTGTATCGCGAAATTTCGTGACACGATATATTGTTACACCCCTACCATTAAGGGAGTCAAGTAATCTAATATATATTTTAAAACTGTTGTGAGAAGGAATAGTGAGATTACACAATGGCAAAATGTTTCCTGTCTAAACTCTTTCAGAATGTGTTTTTACAGTTTAAACGTACAGCATGAACTATCTTGGGTTTGTGTAACTGTAAATAAAAGTAAAAAAAAATAAGAATTGCCAGAGTTTGGTGTGGGGCTGTGTGTGACGTGCAGGGAATTGAGAAATACATCCACAGCATCATCTACAAAGCAAGGTTTCCCCACAGTAACGATGAGAGACTCACTCGTAGAAATCTGACTTGGAGATCTTCAGGTAAGTACAGTCTCGGACAGCCTTAACGGTAAAGATGAGGGGCTCTCCAGTGAGCACGGCCAGCTGGCCGACCATCTCTCCGGGATGAATCACAAACAAGCAGACGGCCTCCTGTTTGTCAATCATCCGCTGGTACACGTGCAGACAGCCAGACAGGACAAAGTGCAGACTCACATCCTTCAGAGGTGAAAATCAAACAATCAAACAAATTAGCTGTGCTTTTATTACTGTTCTTATATCAACATTACATACTACTACTATACTTGCAAATGCTCTACTGATAAAGGAAGAAATACAAGTACGTACAAAAGGGGGTTTGGTGTGAGTTGTGTAAAGTACCTGGTCTCCCTGTCTTGCTAAAACAGCTCCAGCTTTGGCGTGGTGCAGAGTCACTTTCCCACTTAATAATGATGGGTCCTGGATGAGAGAAAACCCGTAAAGAAAAGTACAATAACACTCGCACAGCCACCTTCTTTTTGCTGCGTCACTGCACTATGTGAATTGCACAGGGGGTGGAACGGCTTAGCATTTCGTTCTGCGGCTCTGCCGTCTTAGGAGGCGGTGAAAGGGCTTCAATGTGGGGAAAATGAGTGCTGTGTGAACGGGCGTTGTGGAAAGGCATGACGGGGGAAACAAGGATGGCTGCAAACTCCCTGAAGGGGATGAAATCAGTCTGTCACAGGGATGGTGAGACGTGACCTGGTGGCTGGTTTAAAAAAATAAATAAAAACAGTGATGGCAGAGGACAGACTGTATTTCAAACTCTGTCATTCGACTTGGGGCACTAGCTACTCGGCAAAACCTGCTGCTGTGCTCAGCAACCTCCTAGAGGATCATCTACCGCGTGAAGCCTGACTGGCATCTCTATCCCACTGAATCTCCCCCACATGCATTTTGACAAACGCCATCAGCAATGGGGAAACTGAGACCAGCATAGCTGTGTCTCCCCTATGGGAACGACCAGGTTGGAACTTTAAGACCATGTTTTATTCAGCCTTTATTCGGCTGAATAACGCATCCAGTGACAAGGGGCTTAAGGGACTTGCTGATGACTTTGGACTAGGCATGGGGCGATATACGATATTATCTTATATCGCGATAAAAAACGGCCGCGATAACGTTATCGTGGGGTACTGTAATTATCGCCGAATTTTATTTTTTTTTTTTTTGGTCACACAAGGCTACCAGCCAGGTAGAAGCCAGTGTTATTTTTTTTCATGTATTTTATTAATATTATTTATTATTATTATTTATTTAATATTTTTTCAGAGAGTAGTACAATCCGTGTGCATTTGACTACTGTGGCACTTTATTTTCACTCAATCTTTGTGTTGGCCATGCAGCTTTTGTTTTGTATACTACAGAGCAGTGCCTTTATTTTATTATTTTTCCAGAGAGCCGTACTAAGTAGCAGGCAGCCAGCCACTGTTAAAGTTTCAGAGAGTAATTCAATCAGTGTGCATTTGGCTCTACTTTGTCACTTTATTTCTATTTGTCACTTATTTCTTTCGACTCTCAGGGAAGTATTTTCTTACAAAAAAAGAAAGTTCAAATAAGTACCGGTACTATAGTTTACACTTTGTAATGCATAACATTTACAGTACACTATTTGTTCTCTACCTCAAGTGTCACTGTGTTGAGAATGATTTGAGAATAAATGTTCTGAAGGAACCAGTGGATCCACGGTTAGTGTTTTTCCTTGCATTTTAAGAATTTTATAAGCGACACGCTAATATTGTGATAATATCGTAATCGTGATATTTTTGTCCACTAATATCGTGATATGAAATTTTCATATCGTCCCATGCCTACTTTGGACTGCAAAGCAAAGGAAAGGAACTGTCTTTAGATTACGGAACACCACAAAGCTTTGCGAAAGAACACACTCGGGAGGGAATAGTTCACCCTCCCACGAATACTGTCAATAAACAGCTAGAGAGTGAAAGCAGAATAAAACACATCTTTATATCTTCAATGCTCTGTGAAAGTGACCAGTGATGAAATGGTCAAATGTCGTGGAAAAACCCAAGTGACCGGCTTGATGGTTTGAAAGATCTAGCAGCTCAATACCAGCTCAGAGGCAACAGAGAGGATCTACTGTGTGTGAAGGGTCCAACTTCCTTCCACTGATAGAGCACAGAAGCCTTCAGAGATTATAGTCAGTCACAAAGGCTTAAACATCACGTCTTGATGTTCTACAATACATGTTCAATGTATTCATATCGAAAAACCTTGAACAAATTGTAGCTAAATAAAATGACTGCAACCGGTAAGAATGGTTTGTATTAGCATGATGAAGAAATGCTACATGGACAGGCTGCTGAAGGTTCAGTTACTAGAACAACAAGGATAGAAATAGAAAAAGAAACTGAATGAGTGAGAATGGAAAACAAACCTCAATCCTCATTAGTCTGAGAACCTCTTTCTGAGCTTCCTCAAACAGAGTCGCACTGGAGCGGCCGGATACAGGTGTAAACATGTTGTCTGCAGTTGACTCTTCTTCGGGATACAGATAGATGCCTGATGGAATCTCATCTACTGTCACTTTCCTCTCACGTTGTTCCTGAGATACAGACTGGAATAATGACCACCACATTAATTCATTTAAAAAGACACCTGGATTTAAAAGAGCTCTTGACATCAACACCTCTGGCAAGCATCGGACATTAAATATAATCATCAAGCACAATTCCATTTTTAGCTTTCCTAACTACTTTAATCCATCGCTGTGGTTCGCTGTCTTCTTTGTTTTTGATATCCATTATATTGTACTTGTTTCCAAAAGTACCCTTTTTTGTCAGGGAATCAAAGTCCATCTTATCTCATTCGTAGAAGAGTACTGACCCGAGAAAAGGTGGGGGGAGTATTTCCGTCTTCTGCAGAGACAGAAATCCGTCCTCTTTCATATGCCATGTCAAAATCAGACCTCAGACCTTTCTGCATACCTGCAAAAAAAAACATTTAAAGAATTTTTTTTTCAGTTTTCATTTTTTCTCAGAAATATTAAAGTACTTTTCTCACAGAACATTAGAGTTTAAGCAAAGCGCAGTAAGAGACTTTTTATCTTTCATCAAGCTCAAAGCCTCTCTGACAGTACAAAACCTTAAGAGCTTCAACAAAAGCTCCGGACCCAGTTATGTTAAAGGGGACCTATTATGAAAAACAAGTTTTCTCTTGCTTTAACATATATAAAGTGGTCTCTCCTCAGCCTGCCAACTCAGAGAAGGAGGAAAGCAACCAAATTCTGCAGTGTCTGTACAGCCGCCCGGATGAACAATCGAGTCTGATGTGGCTTCTACGAGCCGTTCAGATTCTGCTCCCTTTCATTACGTAACGAAAATGCGATTTACATAGGTTGGCCTCCGATGCGTGAAACCACGCCCACAACTAACTTCGCCGGCCGGAGCTTCCGCCATTTTTTCGTAGCGGTGTATCGGGTCATTCAGGCAGCCAATCAGCACAGAGCCTCATTATCATAGCCCCGCCCACTCAGAATCCCACATAGATAATGAGGTTAGAGAATGGGATGATAAAGACATGGCTCAGAGGCTGAATTTCTAATTTATTTATAAAAAAAAAATCAAAAGCTTGTTTTTAAGACATTCAAGGCCTGTTTAAAACAGGTATTAGATGCCATAATAGGTCCCCTTTAAGTTAAGTTTACTGTTACCATGGCAACTTAAAACATAGGCTGATACCCGTGTTCCGATTTTGTCACTCGTCAAAATGTGACGTGTCGTCACTGAAATCTAACTCTGGAGTGTAGGATCAGATGCCGTTAACTTAAAGGAGCATGAGGCAGGATGGAGGCAGGATTTATGAAAAGAATTCGTATACGTTTTAAGTTTTCTAGTAATAATGTCAGGTGAAGCGTTCCAAACCAAAAAGGATGAGCCCTCTAGTGTATCTGTCTGTTGGCTTGAACAGGCTGTGTGCTGCAAAATGTGCTGCAATTCCGGGCCGGAATTTCCCGCGCTGTCCTGCGGATGTGACGTCACATGACGCTGCATGTGCGTTCTCCCCGTTCTCCCGTGCCGGCTTCACTGTTGGCTGCAGTACCCCCGACGGCCGTCGTGGTGAAGGGTGGCGCTAGAGAGTCTCATTTCTTAAAAGGAGCCTCATGCTCCTTTAATATTCAAAATCAATGTTAAATAAAAGGTAATCATTGAATGAGATGGAAGGCTTCAACGTCACTTCCGGGGTCAATGTCTAAATTACACCAAAAAAAACAACAATAAATTCCAGCGCAAATGCACGAAACTAAATACAGATGACGGGATGTAATTTCAGAATTACTGCAGGTCCAAAGGTCATTGTAGTACAGTGTGAATAGTACATAACCTTGACTTTATTTATGAAAATTAGGTGTGAAACATTTGGCAGTCCGAAAAAAGCTATGTAGAGAAAGAAAATCGACTCTCATATTTCCATCTACATACTGTATGACTTTCCCACTTTAACTCAATTAAAGTCAATTATTTTACAAGGCCTCATCCTTTTGTGTTTATGAGTAATTACAGGAATAATAACATAGATAGATGCAACAACTGCCTCGTACCTCAACATACCTCTCTGCAAAATGAAAAGTAGAATGGGCTCATTGAAAAAATAAAAACAAAGCGGTTTCATGATTACTAGTGGAAACATCAACTGAATAGATGTATGCTGCAGATGTGTGGCGCATCAGGCATTGTCAGTGGACGTAAACTTGTTCTGGTGTCAGACACATATTTCAATTAATTTTTATCCAACGGTATCCACAAGCATCTCACTGTTTCTTTTTCTGAAGTGCAAATTGTGTGTTGCACATTAACAACAAACGCTGTTATTTGTAAAACTAGAAAACGGTTATGTCATCAATCTGACCCAGAGTGGTGCCTCACCAGAAATGTCCACAGGCATGGAGATGGTCCTACTAAGGGTTGGCACTGTTCCATCTTTTCCTTGTCCTCCTGTGAATAAATAAGATATATTGATGAGCATTATCAGCATTTATAATAAGTCTGCAGGACACACAGTAGACTGGGAGCGCTGTTCTGCTCTAGTGGACAGGAGGAACTGCACTTCAGGCACACTCAAGCAAGAGCCACATCTCAACCGAAAGAGCATTTTCCTAAAACCAGGATTCTTTACTGGGCCCCATCCATGTCAGCTCTGGAATAGGGTGTGAAACAGAATTCTGAGGGAGTCGTTTCAGTCTCAAAAGTGTCCCTGTTTGACGGGTATTCCTTTTAAGAATTATTAGTAATTCTGTTAAATTTATGCCAAATTCTTAAACTCTGTTAAGTAAAGTCACAGGAACATTTGTAACCATTTGTACATTCACACTCAGATCTATGTATATTCTACCCCGTGCATCAAGAGCTGCAAAGTTAAGTGAGCTCTGCAAACCCACTAGAACGATGCATCTCGCTGCTCTATCTGCTCTCCTCCTGTTCTTCCTCTCAACCTGGGCCGTGTTGAGATTAAAATGATCCCAGTACTTGGCTTAGTCCCTGGTCACTGGTGTGAAAATGCTGCAACTAGGATTCTCCTCCCTGTCCCCGAGGACATTCAAGTGGGAGAGATGCGGGTTCTGTAAATTGCCTTCTGCTAAAATTGCCTTCTGCTGTGTACCTATAACCCACCTTGAGCTTCACCCTTCATGGCAGCTTCCCGATGCTCCTCCGGCACTGTCAGGCTGCCAAACCGTTTGCCATGGCGAACAGGACTGGTGCGTGTAGCGTGGGGAGTCTGTGGCGGCAGACGTGAAGGATGCATTTCCTATAAAACAGGCCAAAGTTGGTGCGTGTGAGATATGAGACAACATTAACAACGACTTGATGAAGTAGTTCTCTACAATTAACGCTGAAATTGGTTCCCTTTTTCTTGAAAAATTGCAGACCTATCCATACTTATTTGATATGCACGGGAAAAAAACTGCTTAAGAAAGCATTTTACTTTAACTTCCTGTAAAATAGCTCTTTGCAGAATGAAAAGGTGATTGGGATTGTGTGACAAAAATGTCATTTAAAATCAGAACTGAAGACCATTTTACTATTTTAAGAGAAAGATATTCTTCCACATGACTCCACACAATGAAGAGCCAAAACCCTAAGAAACCTCCATACACATCAACAGATGAACAAGTATGTTAAAGGTATTGTGACATAATTTTTAACATGCTTTTAACACTATTAAAAGTCTTGGCCAATATCCCTCAAATGTGTCTAAAAGGGTGTAACAAGAAAAACTTCACTCCAGTACTCCATGCCTGGCTTTTTTTATGACGGTGTTTTTTGCCTGTGAAAAACGCTTCCTTTTCCCCCTTTCCTGTCAATCATTGCCCCGCTCCTCCTATACCTCCAATACCTTTAAATAGATTAGTATTTCAAACAAACAGCAAATACTGGAGAGGTCATGACCATACAGGCGTTAAAGACGTTTATTGAAGCCTTCACCTTTTATAGAGGGCACATTTTAACAGTGAGACGATTTCATATAGACTGGTGGACAAATTAAGCTCTTTTAGACCAGACTAGTAAGAACCACAACACAGAAAACTGAGCACATCAAACACACATTATACCGCTTCACTCTTTACTTTTTAAATACACTATATATTTCTGATCTCCTTGCAGAATCTAAAGTGAATAGCATGGCTCAGCAATGTGTCTGATAAATTATTTCACAGAGGCACTCAGTTAGTCTTTAAAAAATATAATATTTACGTTTTTTTAACAGTTTTAACATCAACAAGGCAGTGATCAATTAATATCATAATATATTAACCTATTACATATCATGTAAAGATTTACTGGAGTAATTGTGTCCTTAGGCAAAGAAGACCTCCTTTCATTGCTTGTGTTTTAATCTGTGCTCCTGCTCTCTTTGTTTTGGTAGCACGTCTAGTCACGTGCGTGTCGTTCTTCCCAAGACTGACTCCATAAATACCTCTCAGCGTTTACAAACGGACCTCCCACACAGCAGTGAAGTGTCTTAGTAAGTTATGCTGGCTTGTGAATGAAAATATAGTAACTTTACTTCCCTGGAGCCTCCTCAAAGTTCCCGTAACTTCAACGACAAATCTTAGCTTACTGATAAACCAACAGTTTCTTTTAATTGTTCTCAAGCCTGTGGTGTTTGTTGAAGTTTGCACACAGATCCACACACAGACGGGCCTGGCCCGCTCCGTCCCACCAGGAAACTACACGTCTTAACCGACTGCAGGACAATAGGGTCAGCAAAACCCAGCTCAGTGAGTTACAGAAGGAGTGGCAGGTTCAGAAGGAAAGAACTAGCATAGAAGACTTAGACTTCACTATATACAATACATAACAAAACAAATGCTACTGCTCTGAAAGTGAAAAATAATCAAAATATTTTTGCTTAGCTTTGTGATTCTAATGACAGTCCTTGAGTTTATCATCTGGTTTATGAAGCTGATGATGCAAAATCCCTACTGTTTGTCAAAAGCTCATGAATCAACATGTAGTATGAGTGTGAGCACAGCGTGCCTGACGTGTCTGAGTGTCTGCATGCGTGTGATAAACTCACGTTACTGAAGAGCTCATTGGTCAGCCCCAGATAGTTGTGCAGAGCGAGGACTGTTACTCTTTGGAGACGAACCATGATAATCTGAAGAAATAAGACAGGAAATGGTGCATCATATTAAGAGAGATGGACAGTTTTAAGAAAAATGAAATCATGTCTGTGATCACACGTTTAAAAATAGTATACAGTGCTGGATTTGAAACTGTAATATTTTAACTCACACAATGAGAAAAAAAAAAAACAACACACAATTTACCTGAACTACTCGCACTAAACTCTCAGGGTATGTCTCAAATATAGACAGGAAGGCCTCGACAGGTAAACGGAGAACAGTGGAAACCTCTGCAGCCCGTGCGGACACTGTTCTGTAAGGCTTCTGGTGGCCCTGTACACAAAGATCCCACAGAATACTTGACATTTTCTGTAATTAACTGTATTTTATATAGCCCTAACCCTTCATTGCTTGCAAACATTTTAAAACTGCACACTTTGAAACCATGAAGGGCTCAATTGAAACCAAACACCAACCAAGTGTGAGTCATGCCAGAAGGAAAGGTTTGGAAAGTCAGGAGGTGAACTTGAATGATGTGAGGGGTAAGGAAAATAAAAAAAACAAAAACCAGGATGGGTGGGTGGGTGGACTTTAATACCGTCACAGAAAAGTTTGCATCAATTGCAGCAGTTTATAGAGTATTGAGAAAGCCTGTGTGCGTAGGGCATGTGTGGCACGGCACCTTAATATGCACAGCTTTGTGAGTGTGACCTACTGTGATGACATCCAAAATGCTGAGGAGGCTATGGACACTGTCTCCCGCGTAGACCTCCTTCACCACATTTTCTTTGCCATCCTGGAAGACGAGGTGCACATATTAAGCAACTGGTGTGCCAAGATTTTTCTAAATAAGTTCCTCAACAAAACTAGATTATAGGTGGAGCATAAGGATTATTTGAGGGAAATGTTAAAAGACACCCATGAAATTAAAGCATCTCAGTAGGCTTGTGTGTGTGCTTGTATGAGTTGCATGACACTTTCACAAGAGTGAGCAGAAGGTCATAAAATAAGCAGTCACACCCAACAATTTAATCCACAAATTTCACGTGAAAACAGGATGAACAGGAAGGAAGGAGGGCTGTGTACCGTTCCAGTAAGGCACAGTTCTAGTTTTCCATCCTGAACCACGTAGATGCTGCTGTCTGGTTGGCCTGGTCTGAAAACGTATTCCCCTTGCTGAAACTGCAGAAAGACCATGTGCTTGCACAGTTCCAGGAAAAGGGGCTTCTCAAAGTGACCCAGCACACTGCAGTGAAGGACAACATTTCAAAAAGTTCAGTAGACGGATTTGTCAAGTGTTTTTTTCACAATAGTGTATGTTTTGTCTGTGTTTAGTAATACGAAAAGCTTCCAACAAAACAAAATCAGGCTGTTAACAGACCTACCGGACATTTTTGAGCATGTAAAGCACCTCGGACGGGAGGTGGGAGTTGGCCACATCAAATTCGGTGAGGTCTGCCTCCAGCACTGAGGGAGGGGGCTCCTTGGCTTGAAGGGTGGGTACCTCCTTCTTGAAACGCAGGATTCTACAGAAGTGAAAACGTACGACGATGTTATGGAGAGAGGTGAAATGAAGACGATAAGAGTACAGTGAGGAAATCTTAGGGGTTGATTGGAAGTGAGCTTCCGTGAGCTTTACTTTTTGGCAATGTTGAGCATCTTCTGCTTCTTCTTTAGTCGGGGCCGAGAGGAGGAGGATGTACCCACCAGGGAAGAGGTAGACTGGGAGACCTATTGGGAAAACAGGAATGACACATTGTTACCAGTCTACTAATTCTGCATTATGCAATGATGTGAGTGAGAGCCAGCTACTACCGTATTGACCCGAATATAAGACGACCCTGATTATAAGACGACACCCTCTTTTTCAAGACTCAAATTTGAAAAAAGACTTTTTTTTAAACGCCAAATAAAATTTTTATACAGAAAATAATTACAGTAAATCTGAAACTAATGATTATAACAATATATTTGAGAGAAAAAGCATGTTATTTTGCCTCATTCAAATCATGATCTTGAAGTTTGCATCATAACTTCGTCGACCCACTTTTCTCCAGATTGTTGCTACGTTTCTCCTTTTTCTGTTATCTCTTCTGTTATTTTCTTCTCTTTTCTTTCTTACCGCTATTTTTTATTTTTCTTCTTCATGCTACTGCTATTTTTATTTTTCTTCTTCGTGACAGGGGTTCGCTTTGGCCTGGGGAGTTAAGTTCGGCATTCGCTTTAAAGATATCTGGCGCCATCTAGCGTTGTGAATAGGTATAACGTCTAGACCCCGAATGTAAGGCGACCCCCACTTTTTCAGTCTTATTTCAATGCAAAAAACCCCGTCTTATATTCGGGCCAATACGGTACTTGGATACTGGCTCTTTAAATATCATCATTATTAGCCAGTCACTCACTTTACGCATGATCTTTCGCCCATAGAACATGACCTTATCCCTCTTGCGGAAGCGGTATTTGGGTGCTTCCTGAGCCTCTAGATCTGTAAAATATGATAAATGTCAAAAATACCACAGAAATCCACACAACATAGTGAAAGAAGTGAGTCATGGATTTCAGTAATAATTACTGACTTCGAAGCTTGATCCTCCGCAAGACGAAGAAAATGAGGATGGCAATGAGGATTATGGTGATACCTGCACCAATCACCATCCCCACCATCTGAGCAGAGAAGAAAGGAACGGGAACAGACTGGGTGACCAGAGTTTTTTGCAGTCTTAAAACAGAGGTATGACAATATATCAGAACTGACTGCGGACTCACCATGCTTGTCTGTAGTTCCTCCTCCACAAATGTCTTGAAGTTATCAAATCTGTCCTGATGTGGCGAGAGAAATGCAAAGTCACATTTTTATTGTGAAAGTGAACACGCCTCAACTTCTACACCCAGTCTAATGACTTTTTCACACTGAAATGCAGGCGTACAAAACATGGAGCCGGAGGCTTCAACGCTGCTGAAGAGTGTAATTGAGGTGGAATGTGGAAATGAGGGATTTTCCCTGGAGGAAGGACGACGGGCATGTTATTGCAAATGTGAGGATGAAGAAATAGTCGGAGCATTTCATCTGATGTTCCTTTTATTCCATGTGTAATACTGTTTAAAATACATCATCATGCATGGCTAACCGGCCACCTGTTTACTTTAAGACTCAGGACTTCCAAAAAGAAAAAAAATCTTAATCACTAAAGTTCGTACAAATAAAAGCAGGCACTCATCAAACGAGACTGTCCGTGGGAGCAGTGCAGAGATCACATGGCCAAGATAAACAGGAGCGTTTACTTAGTTTGAATTTAAGTGTGTGTTTGGCCAGCAAACCATCAGGTACAGTAATATAAGAGTGAAGAGCAATATGTTTTTAGAGTTCTGGCTGACTGCCAGTGGCAACACTTGTCATGTTATCTGCGATTATTGACTCGTGGTTGACGAGCTAAAGGTTATTTGGCAGCAAAGTGCTAAAGCTGGACAAAGGTGATATTGATGACGAGTGCGACATAACTCAAGTGGAAAAATGTAAGTAGGAACAGAAGGGTTCATTGTGAATTGTGAGTGTAGAGAGGACACACACAAGTGCTACTGTTGTAAAACAATGGCTCCAAAAAATTATTCGGGAACAAACTTAAGAAAATAGAGAAGTCAAATATTAGTGTTTACATCCAACTGAGAGGACAGTGATTGCTGTCAATCTTGATTCAGTTAGCTGGTTCAGGGCAAATAAACTAAGCAGCACAGTAAGATGTGTGACATGTGGCTCCAACAATCAACATAGTAATTGCTAAGCTAAGTTTCAAGACATATATTTTTACTGCCTAAAGAGACAGCAATAAACTAGAAGATGAACTATGAGCTAATCAGGGACTTAAGGAGACATAAGTAGGCCCTCTCCCCACTGTCAATCAAATGAGAGCATGTGGAGAGAGTCTGGGGGGTCAAAATAAGCTTCATTTCCTATGGGCAGTCAAGAACACGATATGTAAACTATACAGAAGTGAAGATGAAAAGCCTCCAGGGAGTCATAAATAGATCCCAGAAGATTTATGAACTCCCACTGCGTACGCTTCAGAACATGCTGTCCCAACAAAGCCAGCAGCATTCTGGGAGGTGAAACTCACCCCTCTCATTAGCGCTTCTTGCCTTTGCCATCTCGCAGATGCTACAGGGCCTTTAACCGCCCACAACCACAAGGCTAAATACATTTTTGTTTTGTTTTTTTTTAAATCGGAGAGTAGTGAGAGAACTGGACTGTAACATGCACTCTATCCTTACTACTTCTACGACTTGCATCATCACAAGATACACTATCAACTACTAAACTTGAAACCACACTGCTTGAGCTCTCGGGTGATAGCCTGGATCAGTTGTGCAATATTTCAGATTTTTATTGGAGCCTTACTCGTGCTCAGTGGGAGCAATAATCTTGAGACATTAATGCAATATTGTATGTACACAGTGCCCAACAATAATGAGTTTATTTCCGTTTGGATGTATTTGGTATGAATTAGGGCTGGGCGATATATCGAGATTTTAATATATATCGATATAGTTTCAAAAGCGATATAGTACGAGACAATATCGTTTATATCGATTTAATTTTATTTATTTATTTTTTATTATTTTTTTTTATGATTTTGATATAGCTTATTTGGTGACAAATTGACTTGGATGTTTTATTTTAGATTTGCACAATTGTTTTGTTATTTGCACAACTGTCAACCTCAGTGGAAAAGTCTGCCTGTTACTGTCTACATTGTATTAATTGCACAGTGTATTTTAATTTAATTGTTATGCAAGAAAGGGATATTTGTTTTATTTTATTCAAGAAGCATTTTTATTCTATATATGCAGGCAGTTTATTTTTATTTCATTTGTTTTATACATTTTGATATTGTGCAGACCTCTGGCAGACCCCTTTGGCACAAGGCTTTGTATTAAAACTGACTGTTTTTTTAAGGGTTTGCCTCAGAAGAAAATGAAGCTAACAGAGATGCTATGCTATAATGCTTTGGGGGAAACTCCAATTATGTCACATAAAAAATATCGATATATATCGAGTATCGCCATTCAGCTAGAAAATATCGAGATATGACTTTTGGTCCATATCGCCCAGCCCTAGTATGAATGTGTATAGTGTATGCATACTTTTATGTTTTAGGTGTGTACAGCAAGTTTCATCCTTTTTAAGCTGTGATGAAAACAAACCACTTTAACAGATCTTAACTTTTGTTTCTCAGATTAAATGAATTTGTAAGATATGTGATAGTTGCTTAACACATGGGCTTCGTGAGGGTCATTTCAGTCATTATTTCGACTCATTGAGCTACCTAATAATAAAACCAGAACATAAATAAGATGGGCTTCATTAGGAATTTGGTTGTATTAAAATAAAGTAAAGCTTAGCAAATAGGTGAATTCTTTGTTCTTTTTCCTTTTCATTTTTTTTTCCAAAATAAGGATTTCATTCAATTTAAAATTGTACATGTACACAAAATATTTGCCAAGTGTTACCATCAGCTTAAAGCAAGTGTATATGCTGTGTTGTACAGTAAACCTACCGGTAATGTGTCTTCTTGGACCTCTTGTTCCGAGGTATTCTGTCCCATTGTAACACTGTGTCTTCATAGGGATGGTCCATCAACGACCACTGGAAACAAATGACATATTTATCCTCCACAGAAAGCGGCAAAGGTGGAAACAATAGTCGGACACTACTGTTATGACACTATCGTGGTTCAATATCTAAATGCTGTCTAAGGAGATTCACTCATCTCAGTAAAAGTAGTGTTAAAGTTTGTATGGACCAAATAAATAAATCATTGTTGAGAAAAAGTTTTCTCTACTAAAAGTCGTAAACCAATACTCTCTCTTGTACTGCACCTGCACCCATCAAACGCTCAGTCACAAGTCAGGACTTGGAGAGACCTTGTGGCTGCTGCTCAGCTGCAGATGCAAATCTTAAAACCAGAACACAACCACTCTGACCTCAGCACAGATTTTAATATCAAAAACAATTCTGAGTGTTACTTTGTGCAGGCAGAGGGAGACGCTATTAGCGCAGAGCCTTGGCTTTTGTATGCCACCGAAAAATACAACAGGCTCTCTTGAAAAGAAAATACATAACCTCTCCGTTGAATCTAACAATTATTTTTACACTTTAGTTTGTTGATAATTCTAGTTGCCTTGTGTTTTAAAAAATCCAACCACATTTTACAAACAGAGATACGGGGTGATATCTTCATCTAGTTTGAAGACGTCACACCGAGATATTCAGTCACAATTATCTGAAACACGTCAATAAAACAAGCGATTTCAATTGAGAATCTTTGGAGACCTTATTTATCCTTGAAAAAAAAACTGTAACTGTTAACATCAATAATTTTCTTATATCCCACTCACCTTTAATAAGTTATTTTCTACAGATCCAAACTAATTGATTACAAACTGGGCTGAGCTATTTGGGAAAATATATCTAATTCCACTTTCTCTGATGAGAACTGTGACTGACTTATTTGCAGTTACCAAGCTCAAAGTCAACATTCACTCGGAATTAGACTTCTAGTATGTACTGGAGTATGTAATGGAGCACTGCCATACTGACCTGCACAGACGGCAGGAAGGTATGGCATTTTAAGGCAGCAACAGTTCAACAGCCATCATCTGTGAAGTGTGGGCTATGACACCAGTATGGTTTAGTCATCCAACTGGCCACAAATCGCTTGGTGTGGCATCAAAATCAACTTTTTTTCTTATATTCTGTGCAATTTTGGAAGGATAACTTGACTATACATATTCGGCAGAGTGGCATATGTTATATCTAGAGGTCTCCTAAGATTTCCCAACCCTTTTTTAGTCACTGTGCATGTTTTCAGACAAGAAGTGGATAATAAAGTGCATCTCCTTGTGCAATTTTCATATTACACAAATTCAGAAATTGTGATCTTTTTGTTGACTTGGCACAAACATCTTCAGCAGTTTTGCATGACTTTATGTATCTGTTATGCAGCAGTAGGGCTGGGCGATTTTGGACAAAAATAAAATCCAGATTTTTTTATCTGAAAACCCGATTTTTGATTTCGATTTTTTTGGTAAAACTACAAAAGACAATGGAATAAATTGTTTCAAATATTTTATCTTTATTTTTAATGAAAAATAGCTAAAAATTTCCCTATTGGGAATGAAGTGCAATTGAAAGATACTGTAAATCATCCTTGAGTTTAGTAAAGTGACAACATTTACAATTTTCTTGACCAAACAAAGATGACTAGACGAGCTCTGTCTGTAATGCAGCCAGCTGCAAATAAGGAAAATCGATTTTCCGATTTTCCCTTTTTTTAACATCGTCTTGATTAATAAATCCGATTTAGATTTAAAATCGATTAATCGCACAGCCCTATGCAGCAGCCTGGTTCTTTCAGTGTTGGTAATGGTTCATGTCTTGTCGTGGCAACTAGATTGGAGCACGATCTGCACAGTGCCCCTTTCTGCTGTACATCTACCTCATTAAATCCAAAATTCTGGTAATTGCACACAACGGAAGCCCCTCTTTTCTGAGACTAACATTTTATCTGTGCTTTTAGGCAGCTCTGGTCTGTTTCATTTCCTGCTCAGATACATCAGACCCTCCCTCCCCCTATATCAAACCGAGGCTAGGCTCGACTACTGTATTGATGAAATTCAATTTGTGAAAAGCTGAGGATGCAGTGTCATGTTACATCGAGTATCGTGGTGTGCCTCAAACAAACCATAGATTAAGCTGCTACTGAGAAATACTAGGTTTTTTTTTCAGGGCATAACATGGCATAATAGGTCCACTGATTCTGTGTTCACTTCTATACAATTATTCTTTTCCCCCATCAATTAGTTCTTCTATAAATATGTAATAGGAGGCCTTCCACGTTCAACACAGCAGTAAAATAAATACAAATATGTAAAGCTACTAAATGTCTTACTAATATGTTTGGACTCAAAATGATCTATGTGAATGACAAAGAAATGTAAATGAAAGGAACAAAATATGGCAGTGTTGTCTTAGGTAAAGTCAAATATTTCTCTCTCTGGTATAGCAGCGTCTGTATGAAAACTACTCCCAACTTGTTGCTACACAAGGAACTTTGCTTCAGATTGTGTCTTTCTTTCTACACAGCCTTCGATGTGGTAATAACTTTAAGAGAAGCACAGGCTTGCAGCCTCATGGGGATGACACAGTATCCAACCTCTTGTGTCCTATCTGTGCCTCCCTCTGTGCAGGCCTACTCCCATTGTTCTCTTTGAACAATGAAGGCAGTGTTGACTATACTGTCCAGGGTCAGACATAAACCACAACTAACGCAACCATTTGTGTTTTCAAAGAACACAATCATGTCTATGGAACGAGATCCATTACGTATATCATACGTGTGGATTTCTGTGGCCTTAAAATGTGCTTGACAAAAAGATGTGCGTTAAGGGAAGAAAAAAACATCCCAGAGCGGTGTGACTATGCAATCTGTAGTTACAGAAAGTATTTGATTTCATACATTGCACTTCATTTCACAAATTTACGCAGATTTACGCTTGGTCTGCGTCTTTTGAGTCAGATTTGTAAGTTTCCTTTTACACAACACTTTTATAGACACGTGTCTAAAGACTAAATGCAAAAAGTAAAGTTAAAATCTCACAAACACGTAGACTCTGAAGACCAGAGTTCATGTTTCCCTTCAGGCAAAATAGTTTTTGCATAATTTGCTCTCACACCACTGGCCTCCTCAGACGTGTTTGGCTGTGTTGTAAATAGACCACGTTCATGAGGAAATGTTTCGGTGAACAGAAACAAGGAGGGTGATCCTTCAAATGAAGTCATTTCACGCCTTCCAGAGTCCTTTCAAACACCAGGAAACTGGTCCACATTACACCGGTCATGAAATCGCTACACCGGCTTCCAGTGAGTCAAAGGATAGAGTTTAAAATCTTACTGCTGGTCTACAAAGCACTGAATGGTCTTGGACCGAAATACATGGTTGATCTGTTAGTTCCTATGAAGCTCCCAGACCCCTGAGGTTCATCTGATCTGGTTTGTTGTTTGTCCCAAGAACCAGAACCAAGCAAGGTGAGGCAGCGTTCAGTTATTCTGCTCCTCACCGGTGGAAGAAGAATCTTGAAAATCTACTGGCCGGACAAGATCAGTAACAACGACCTCTGGATGAAGACACAACAACTCCCAGCAGCAGACGAAATTGGACGAAGAAGATGGAGATGGATCGGGCACACGCTACGCAAACCAGAGTCTAACACCACCAGACAGGCTCTGACCTGGAACCCTCAGGGGAAGAAAAGTCGAGGCCGGCCTAAAAACACCTGGCGGCGGGATCTCCAGGCAGACACCAAGAGACTGGGATGCACCTGGTCGCAGATAGAAAGGAACGCCAGTGACCGTGTACTCTGGAGGTCCCTTGACGACGGCCTATACCCCAGCAGGGGTGTAAGGCGTAAGTAAATAAGTAAGTCACCGGTGGAACAAACTTCCTGTAGACCTGAGGTCTGCTCCAAGTGTCAGCTCCTTTACATCAGGATAAAAACACTACTGTTTACTGAAGCATACTCCTAAATCAAATACTTACCTGCTGTACTACTGCTCTTATTTTTATTTTAAACAGCTTGTCCTTTTTATTATTTTACTTCTTTTCTTATCATTTTATTTGTTATTTTACCTCCTTTTCTCATAATTGTATTTACTGTCTAATTAATGTCTTGCTGCTTTTAATGTCAATGTAAAGCACCTTGAATCACCTTGTGTTGAATTGTGCTATATTATATAAAAAAACTATCCATTCAAACAGCTATAGGCACCAGTGCAGGATATTAGCAGCCTGGTAAACATGTACAGCAGGATTACGGCCAGGCCCTCGCTGTTTACATTCCAGCCTGTATTTCAAAACGTGGAGGCATTTAACATTCTTGACAATACTTATACAGTGTTTACAGTGTCTAATTCTAACATGAAATGGTTGATATTTGGAGGACCACGCGGTGCTGCTGCAGCTAATGTTATCACTGAAGCCTGAACTATGGTGCTGCGTTAAATCGACGCAGATCCTACGCCGTAGGGTACGGCGTAGGATCGCGGCGACGCGCATCGTACCCTACGGCGTATTCTCTGCGTCGATTTAACGCAGAACCATAAATCAGCCTTAAAGGCCAACGTTGTCAGTCATCACCAGCTAGCCGCTAATGATGATCATAGCGGTCTATCGCCACTAACGTGGGCTCAAAACGACAAACCGGCATACATACTACCTTGAAAATCGTTTCACAGAATTATATTCCCAATTTGTGACCTCTACATGAGCTGTCTGACAGAGCTGTCACGAATCCGTTATTGCCACACTCGGACGGACGGCTGCTCTTTCCCCTGCAGGGCCCGACATGCCGGTGACAACACAACCAACACTCAACCTTTGTCATAACATTGTGAATGAAAACATTTACCTGAGCTGCACCGTCAATCCAACTGACTTTAAAGTAGAAATACAACGGAAATAATCTTCTATGAAGCCCCGCCTCTTCCAGCATAACTTTGACCAATCAGCGATCGAGACGCTTTCAGGATGAACCAATCAGAAACGTTCATACTGGGGGACCGAGCGATGCCCCGCCCACCTTCATATACATCAGTACAATCTTTTTGTCCAATGAACATTGAAAGAAACAACAAAAGCGGGTCCTGATTGGATGACAACTAAATCATTAATTTATGATTGTACTCAACCTTTAACCCCGTTTCACCACAGACGTCATGAGTACTTTCATATACTCACAAAACCGTTCCGAAACACAGACTGTACAGGACTGTCTCAGAAAATTAGAATATTGTGATTTTCTGTAATACAATTACAAAAACAAAAATGTCATACGTTCTGGATTCATTACAAATCAACTGAAATATTGCAAGCCTTTTATTATTTTAATATTGCTGATCATGGCTTACAGCTTAAGAAAACTCAAATATCCTATCTCAAAAAATTAGAATATTCTGGGAATCTTAATCTTAAACTGTAAACCATAATCAGCAATATTAAAATAATAAAAGGCTTGCAATATTTCAGTTGATTTGTAATGAATCCAGAATGTATGACATATTTTTCTTATTTATTTTTTTATAAATTGCATTACAGAAAATAAAGAACTTTATCACAATATTCTAATTTTCTGAGACAGTCCTGTATGCATAGAAACAACTTTGGGTCAAAATAAATTTTAGTTTGCTTTATCAGGCAGATATAATAGTCAAAACCTTTGTTTGGATTTATCACAAAATGTAATCTTTACATTGAATTATGTCACAACTGAAGCAAACTGGCCTACAGTTTCTGCAGTTATTGGCAAAAAATGAAAATGGATCCGTTAACAGATTTTAAAATATTTTTGTAAATTTAAGAAAATGATTACCCTTGCAAAGCCTGTGATAACAATGCCCCCTTGCGGACAACACCTGTAATTTAACCATTACCAATACATTTGAGTCATATTTCTTCATAAAAATATGACAATAAATTTGGTCTTCACAAAATGTTTATAAAGAAAAAAAAATGAAGAAATCAAAAAGTTCTTTTTTAAAATACATAATCTTTATTGTGACGTGAGGTTCCAGTAGTAGGATTACAATTCTGAGATGGGCTTGTGGGGCCAGTAGGGGTTTTTGACCTTGTCCAACTTGGTCTCAGGGAAGGTATCGTTGAGGTCCTCAATGGTCATCTGATCGAAGGGGATCATGTTCCTAAATTTATCAAGCTGAACACACATGGAGCACAAAAGAGAGAAATTAGGTTTTTTGTTGTTTGTATTTAATCAATTCCCTTGAGGTATATCATCAACAACCACCTCACCTCAGCTTCATACTGAGCGATGCGGGCCTTTGATCCCTCAACGTAGGACACTGCATTTTTATTCTAAAAAAGAAAAGGGAAATTATACAGTTTTGTTCTTTTAAAAATGTGAATCAAATCAATACAGAGTAATCAAGTCCAGATGTGTGAAAAATGTGTTTGTCAATTTAAGTTTGGATGATAAGTGCAAATCTTCAATTATGACCATTACAAAAATTCTGATGTAGAATGCAAACTAATTATTGTACTTGGACAATATTTCTCAAATAAAGAATTAAATTATGAATTCTATAGACTAAAGATATAGCAGCTACTTACAGCCTCGGCCTCTTGTGCACTGATGCTGCTCGTATGCGTGTCAGCAGGCTCAGGGACCTTCAGTGCCTTGAACTGTGTGATGAAAGAAGATTAAAGTGTCATCACTAATGCCCACTAACATACATAATTAATGGTAAACTTACTCAACTGGACCACCTTCTACAGTGATGCAGGCTGTTATTGCTGAGAGTATCTTTTGAAGAATAATTATAAGATAATTGTAACGTGCTGAAACACCACATGTATGCCCCAAGAGTCTGATTTAAAGATCTCCAGTAAAAGATTTTTATATTAACTGTATTTTCCTTTGCATGAATCTCTCATGAAGATTATTTTTATATTAAATGTAACAAATTTATATTAACACTATTTTAATTTCAGTATTTTGAAAAAAATAAAATAAAAAATCCAGCCTAGCCCCCCCGCCCAGCCAAGTAGAAGTGCCTTTGTGGTGTCAAAAACCAGCCCAAATGCCTTTGAACCCAAGGAAAGCTCACCTTCTTCTCAAACTCATCAACCATCCCAGCTTTAGCCACTGCAGTCTTGTAGTAACTCCAGTCGATGGCTGCAGGAGTCTCCGGCAGGGAGGCAAGTCTAGTGTAAAGGAAGGAAATTATTTTTTAAAACATGTGGAAAAAGAAAAGTGTAAAGTTGGAAAACAAAACCCAACATAAAAGAATCAAGTGTGTACAAAAAAGAAACTATTATGTACACATCCATATCTGTGGAAAATGGGAATTATACAGAAACAGATTAACATAGTAACTGAAAGTGGTGAGGTGTAGTCCTGACTAAATACATAAATTAACAATTGCACACCATAAAATACATTTAACTGTGCATTTGCCTTTTAGCATGGTTTCCAAAGGCTGCAAACCATGAAAGCCATGTTCAGTGCATTCAACATATTGTAAAGGCCATCCCACCACTTTATGAGACCATTCAAAAAACCTTCTTCAGACATGACATATGTAAAATTAACATCTTCATGGATCTGTTAAAATCAGATGTCAGTCATTACTTACATTTTATTAGTTTTCTACAGATAAGTGTAAATATGATGGATGCAGCCATAAGATTTTCCATTTGCATGACTGGGCAGTAAATCCAGTGATGTGTATCAATTAAGTCCTCATTTGTTCAAAATATTTTAAGAACATAATTTTTTACCACTGTGACAATCTATAACCCAGAAAGATGATTTCACTATCGGTTAGAGATTTTTATTTGTTGGTTAGAGATCCAGGGTTTTGATTCTCAGATTTCAGGTTTTGATTTGCAATACATTTGCCATTGAATTGACGCCATACATATGCACGAGTTTAAATGCACAACTGTAACTGTACACATGTCAATTGAAGAATAATGTTATGTTTCATTTCGCCTGTGGACAGTCTACAACATCACAGCTCTGATGAGAAACTATGTCACAAAAAAAAGCCCATTCTTCTACATTTACAAAAATTCATCATAATAAATCAATTCACCATTAAAGTTATTATACAAGGCTAACAAGCATGCTTCTTTGTGCAAATAACCAGTACATGGAAAGAACTAAACAGCATTAGATATGCAAGAAATAGAGTAAAGCGTTTATATTCAGCTGAAATACTTTGGATCAAAATGTTCTCCTGTTAATTCGGCTCAGAAGACTTTAAAAAAAAAAAAAAAACAACTTGGCGCGGCAGCTAAACATAGTTGGCAAAACAACACAGTTTAAGTTTGAATGCGGCTGTTATTTACACCTGAACAGTTCATCAGAAAGTCACCAGTACCATGTGTGTGTTGCTTAATGTAAGAAAAGCCATTCATACTTGAGGCAAGTAGACAGCGATATCATTATACATCAGGGGGTCCAACCCATCCTGACAGCTGTTGCAAAAATGTACAGAAAAAGCATCCCACGCACAAACACATGTTCAGCTGCCTCCAGATTCATGGGAATCAGTTCATGCCTGAAAGGAGCTTTAGACTTCTTTCAGGGCATTTTTCTTAGCAAATAAATCCCCACAAGACATCCCGAAGAAACAAATCAAACAATCTATTTCTAAACCATACAGGTGGTAGTGTTTGTCATACTTAGCAGATATGGCATCAGTGCGAGTCTTCAGCGCATTGAACATGCCACGTTGGTTGGGTGGGACCCGTTCAGCAAATGCCACCCAATCAATGGCCTTCAGGGCTACACGACGGGCTGCCATCTTGACTGTCTGAAATTAGAGGGAATTTTCTTTAGTCTGGACACATCCAAATCACTCAAGCTGAACTTCAACACAAAGGTAAAAATATTCCACCACATAAACTGTGACTTAAACATATGTAGTAGTAAAACTTTCAGATTCACCATGAGAAAATGCTCAGAGTTTGATTCAAGTAGTCCATTTTTAAATGTACACAGAGCGAGAAGTTTTAGCCATGCACACGATGGACGATACACGTTAACTCAGGTTATAGTAGTTTCCTACTAATTTAGGTAACATTAACTAGGTAGCTTGAACGACTGCAACAGACAAAGCATGAATACTTGAGTATTCATGTTTAGGACACCTCTTGGTATGGACTGGTGACCTTTGAGGGTGTCACTAAGTGCCTGGAACCAAGATGTTTACAGCAGATCGTCACATTTGTTTTGACATTTTCCTCAAAAAGACTAAAATATGAAGAATTCAGAGGGCGTGTGTTCAGTTCTTCTCATTTCAGCGTTGCTCTGTGACATTGTCCAGGTGTGGAAAGGACAGGGTCGCCGGCTGTGCTTGGTCGCAGCATTGTTTCTGAGGAATTGTCAAAGCAGCATCCACTGAAATGCAAACTCTAGCAGAACAGTCCATTGGTACGGGATCAGAAATAATTTGCCTTACAGGTAGTTTAGTTAGTTTAGTTTAGTTTATTGGTCTTTTCAATTCCCACAAACCCAAAGTACAGGTGTAATTCGTCAGCATTATACAAAAAATATATAATTTTGATGTGTGTGTGTATATATATATATATATATATATATATATACATATACACACAATTTTTGCTAAAAACCAAGGACCAAAAGGTGTAGACTGAAGCTTATGATGACTACCCTTTTCACAAATTTTTTTTAGCTTTTATAAACTAGTGCAATGTCATTAATAAATATAATTCCATACAGTATTTGTATAAGCAATAATACAAGCAGTACATACACATACCTACACACATACACGCATACTGCGTGTGTGTGTGTGTATATTTTATATATATATATATATATATATATATACATATACATGCACACATGCAAGTATAATGGAAATAGTGTAAGTAAAAACGCAGAGATGCGAGAGACTGATGTTACTGTTCTGTGTATTAAGGAAATCTGCATGACTGCTTCGTGTCATAAAAATATAATATGAAGTTTCACCATAAAAACAAATATAGGGCTACACTTAATGCAAAGAAGTGTCGCTGACATTCAGTTTGATAGAAGACCTCTGCACAACTAGCAGGCGCTAGCTCGGTTAGCGGGCTAGCCAAGGTCAGACCAGTCCCTTTGACACAACGGGGACATCCCAACATATCCTACACACACTAAGTTCCTTTAAACATTGCATATACAGGTATACACGTAGGGTCTTAAAAAGACAGTTTCCACACGGTTAAGGAGAGATTGTTCCCAGCGCCGGCGGAGCCCTGCTACTCACCTCGCTGATGCAGCTGAGCTGTCTGCAGGACGGGAGGCGGAAGCTGCTCGCTTAGCGTAGAACGAGAGACGCAGAGAAGCGCTACCGCCCTCCACTGGCGAGGCTGTGTAACTACAGCAAGCTCTGTTCTGCCGCAGTTATCACTAGAGAGCGGATGGTCTGCGTGTTTACTGTTGGTCTGAAGCTTTTAAAGCGCACCATTAAAGGTAAATAATGGATAAGTACATCCAAAATCCTACGTAATATATGTCAAGTTTATAGGATTTTATTGTAAAGCAAAAAAAAATAAAAAATGATTACCTCTAAGGGAGTGGAATGAAAAAGAAACAAAATCTAATTTGAAGAACAACCGGACTGCGTGCTTGTGAGCAAGAAATAAATAGAGAGAGAGAGGGAGAAGAGAGACAGAGAAGTACAGTATTTGACCTCTCAATAAAATTTAGCTTGACCGTAGTAATAAACCTACAACAAAAATGTAAATTGCAGTCAAAGCTGCGTATTACAAGTGGAAACATGCTATAAATAAAAATAAAAATAACTTTAAAAAATAGGTAGTATTTTGTCCAGATCCCACAACATTTTTTTCAACTTTATGTTGGATAGTATGACCCATCTAAATATAATTCTACGACATAAGCTGTGCAGCAAAAACCCAGTCTTCTTTGAGCACATTCTATATTTTTACTTTTTTCTTTAAAAAAAAACTCCACTTAATAGACTTACACTTTTTCGACATATCTTGTTCATACAAAACAAAGTGTATTTGTATATGATTCACATCTTCAGCAAAATAAAATATATCTTCAAATGTGCTTCCATGCATTTTATTAAAAACGTGAAATTAAGGTGAGTTGTCTGGAAGAAGGCAATAGTTCAAAACACACTGTTTATTGTTATAAATGAAACACTTGAACATTTTCCTTAAGTATTAAATAATTCAATCACATCCTATATGCAATAGAATACAGAAGTAAACACACTTTAAAAGTGGCATTATATTAAAAAAAATAAAAAATAAAAAAAAAATAAAAATATATATATATATATATATATATATATATATATATATATATATATATATACATATTTGTTTAATTCTCAGATTAGATTGCAATAAAATAGGGCTAAGTCTGGCATGTCATATACTGTAAATAACTATGATTATTTTGTCATTATGAGAATAAGAGTACCCTTCTGAGGAACTGCAGGGTCTACAAGTAAAATAGGTAATTTGTCCAAATGTCAGCTCAAACAATAACTCAGTTCTAAGATTTCAAATGTCAAGCAGCTAAGGCACAATAACAAAAACAACAAAAAAATTATGACATTTAAAAAAGCTGATATCAAATGAAAATATATTTTAAAATGAAATGATTATGTTGTTAGAAAGTGAGTGTGTGTGACTTTTCCATTCCATGTGTAAATACGGATCAACGTGTCAAACCTCCAGTTAAAATTGGATCAAAAATAGCTAAATAATCCAATAAAAGACAACTTGAACCTTTGCTGTAGCTTGCTCATCTTCAGTCCTTCTCCAACATTTGAAATCTTCTTGTTTTACCCCATATTTGCTTTTCTCTCTTCTCCCTCAGCCTTCCCTTCAGTCAACTCTGCACCCCAATAATGAAAAGAAGATGTAAAGATTTTATATTGATACATGTTGAGACCCACATGGACCCCAGTTCCTGTGTAATTTCTAAAAAAGTGATCCATTTGAATTTGCATAAGATAAGATACATTGATGCATGAAATCCCTTTCCCACGAAAAGCTGCTTTTCTTTCCTACTTAGACACAAAAAACTTGAAATAATTTAAAAACCATTACTTGCTTTCCAAGAAAAATGTAGTTGTTTTTTGCAACTTTATTCTTGTTCAAAGACATTTGCTGAACTATTTTTTCCCTGGTGAGTTTAAAGTCAGTTTTGATAACAAAACGTTTTGCCAGACAAAAATGACAGATCCGTCAATGTTATCGGTTTTGGTCTGAGATATAGCCTCAATGATTTAATACATTTTAGCTGATAGTCAAATGTACCTGATTCCATGTGTTCATTTATTTCTGTAGCGGTTGTTCGTCTCTTTCTCCTTTTAAACATTTCTCTATTACATTATTTCTGGTACCCGCTTGGTAATTACAACTTTCATCTTGCATCAAGGAAGTTCCTTCACGGAATGTGAGTTCTCCTCGTAGCCTACCTGCGTGGTTTTTCTCCGGCTTCCTCCCACAGAAACTGACCACTGAGTTTGTGGAACTCGTTTCGTTTGTCTCTTTGGCCTGTCCAGGAGTCCTGCCTCTGCAGTGAGTGACAGCCGGATTACAGCGCTGCTCCTTACGGCCTAACTGCAGTTATGCTCAAAGCAGTTCAAAAAGTCACAAAAGAGACAAATCACTCTTAGTCATGTATGCGTTTATTTACTAAAACCAGTTTTTACAAGCAACTGATCATTTAGATAGACTGGTGTACACAGTACAGATACAGACATATTCAATAAATACCACTTTCCCTGCGAGGCGGCGGGGATAGTGAACACTACAAATTCCTTATTTACATTTACAGTAAAAATTCCTCAAAGAAGAACTAAATCACTCCCATAAAAGGCCACATTGTGAGAATCAAAAAACCTAATACATGTACCTTGCTAAAATATTTTTCTCCCTTTTAATTTTTACAAAATAGAAATCTCAACTGTTGTATGAAAATAAAACTGCATCCTCACCCGAGTGGCTATACGTCAGAAAATAGCCAATGCGGAATAAAAAAAAATTTAATACTTCAAGTGATGAAAAGAGCACACTGCGTGGTTTTAAGGCACTGGCAGCGATTAAGTACTTTTCTGGTGCATTTTCTTCTTCTGGACATGTGTCCAGTTTCACAAACGACTGCGGACCTAATTGTATGGACTTCCTATAAAGACCTGGCGTGTACTTTTGGAGTTTTATAGAAACAGTTAAAGCATGTGAAACACAGTCGATAGAAGTGGGGACCAAAAAACAAAAAAACAAAAACGAGGAGAGCAAAAAGACGCCCCAAGTCCCAGATACAGACAGTTTAACCTGTCATCATAAATTTGACGTTTTCAAATCGAAAATATCAAATTCTGTTCTGTGAGATGAGAGCTGAAAGGCCCCCCACTCATAAAGGCTGATTTATGGTTCCGCGTTACACCAACGCAGAGCCTAGGGCGTACGGTGCGCGTCACCGCGTACTCTACGCCGTAACCCTACGGCGAAGGCTCTGCGTCGATTTAACGCAGAACCATAATTCAGGCTTAAGTGTATTGCAGTCAGGGGCGAAAATCCCGTTTCATAGTTGGGGGGGACAATAAACAGTAACATTTTAGAGAATCAATCCAGGGGGGGACAAGGAATAAAAGTTTTAGCCTTCCTTTGATACAGCATTTTGACATTTTCAACTCTATCTCGCAAACAGGCAGAAGACCTTTCTTAGAGTAATACAAAACAATGGTATTAGGTGGAAGGTGGCAATAATACAGCACATCTGACATAATACACTGCAAAAACCCCAAATCTTAGCAAGAATATTTGTCTTATTTCTAGTTAAAATGTCTCATTTTTAGTTAAAAAAAATCTCATTACACTTAAAACAAGACTCATCACTGGAAAAAAACAACAATTTTCACCTGTTTCAAGTAGATTTTCACTTAAAATAAGTAGAAAAATCTGCCAGTGGAACAAGATTGTTTTGCTTATAAGATAAATCTTGTCGCACTGGCAGATTTTTCTACTTATTTCAAGTGAAAATGTACTTGAAACAGGTGAAAATTGTCAAATAACAAGTTATTTTTCTGGTGATGACTCTTGTTTTAAGTGTAATGAGATTTTACTGTTTATTATTATTTTCGATTTCGGTTTCGGCCACAAATCTTCATTTTGGTGCATCACTACTAAATACTACTGCATTGTTCCAAAATTATTAATTCTGTCTCAAATTATTCTAGGGGGGGACAGCTTTACTAATGGGGGGGACTTGTCCCCCCTGCCCCCCCCCCCCCCCCCCCCCCCCCCCCCCCCCCGGGATTTTCGCCCCTGATTGCAGCCACACAAACACGCGCACGGAACACTAAGACAAATAGTACATCCCATACGTGACGGGTCCGCTGAAGAGTCCCGGCACCGGCAGGCCGGGCCTCGGGAACGCGCTGCTCGGGCCCCAGGACGGGGGGCCCATGTGCGCTCCGAGGGGGAAAGGCAGCGCGAAGGCGGGTAGCACCGGCTTGGAGGCCAGTTTATACTTTTCCAGCTCGGCCTCTTGTAGTCTCTTGGCTTTGGCTCTTCTGTTCTGAAACCAAATTTTAACCTGAGTCTCGGTGAGAGTGAGGGAGTTGGAGAACTCCGCTCTCTCGGCGATGGAGAGGTACTGCTTCTGGCGGAACTTGCGCTCCAGCGCCAGCAGCTGCGAGGTAGTGAAGGGCGTGCGAGGTTTCCTGTTGTTTTTGTGTTTCCTTAAAGTACACTGAGTCGGACTTGAGCTCCCTGTTGTAATAGAAAACACAAATATATTAATTTCTGGCGGGTTAGAATGAACTGAAGCTCAAAACATTCAGAATCATCACAGCAGGACTCGAACATCGCGCAAATAAACGGCAATAAATACGCCTAAAACCAACGTATTTGTTCATACATTCAGCTTGTGTCAACCCTGACCATTCTCTCCAACAAATATAGAGTATATCCTTTAACTTTGCACTATCTTTCTCAGGTGACCGTGTGATCATCACTTCTATTAAGATGTGCGTAAAAGTCAAAGCGTTTCATAAACTCAGTGACGCATGTTTAGTCTCAGCTTCTTCAACACACACATAAATAAATGTAGCCACGAACTAAACATATTTGACTTCTGTGAGCGATCAAAATGACTTTCAGTTGATTTATTGTGATATTATTTCCTGCTTTGGTCACTGACAGCTCGTGCGAGGAGATGATGGAGATTTTTGCGTGGCTGCAATACACTTTAGAACGCGCATGCATCGGGTCCTGGTCTAAAAAACGAGTGGAGGGGCGGACTTACGGGGAGGTGTAGAAAAAGAGGACGTCTGGAACCAAGTGCTGTGCTCTTTCTCACAAAAGTGCGGACTGTCCTCCCCGGAGCTCCTGGAGGCTCCGTGCGCGCTTTCCCCGGAAAGCCTCCGCTCCGCGTAAAGAGTCCTGGGGGAGAAGTGCGCGCCCTGCGCGCCCTGCGCAGCCACGGACACCTCGGAGACCTCGGAGACCTCGGAAACAGTCCGACAGGTGCTCTTCTTGGCGATGAGCGACTCCACGCTGAAAGCAAGGCTGCTGCGCTGCTGTTTGTATCCTTTATCCGTGCTCATATCTTTCGGCTGCGGCTCCTCGCCGTCAGTGTCCGTCATCTCCTCCTTTTGATGAAGCGGTTTGGCGTCTGTGGACGGCGACCCCTGCGCAGGATTCATGGTGGAGGGGAAGGGGCCACGCACCGCGGCGCGGGCCGGTCAGAGGAGTCGTGTGGCTGAGCTGTCACGGTCTCCAACGTGCATGCGTGGCTGCGCTGTCGCCGGTGCCCATTAAGCTTTACGCACCAGACAGGGGTCCCGTATAAAAGGACGGGGGCGGCCCCCCCTCCACATATCCGCCAATCAGCTCGTCAAGTGAGCGCCGTGACGTCTGCGGGCTCGGCTCTGATTGGCCCGCGGACTTCCGAGAGGACATCAAGAGGCCCGTGAATGGAAGGAGACGTTGATCATACAGACCCCATGCAGAGAGGGCTTATTGATGGTTTTCACAAAGTAGCTTCGACCAATTTTAGTGCAATTAAGCAGTGGGGAGGACTTTCGTGACAATTTACGTCTATTAGCAGGGCGCTTGCATCTGTACCTATACTGTTCCTTAAATTATTCCCAGAGTAGAGTAAAGCTGCGCTGGTCAAATAGTTTTTTTTTGTTTTTTTTTTAATTAAGTAAGAACAAATCAGAATCAGATTTTATTGGCCAAATTTGAACATTGCCCGACAAGGAATTTGACTCTGGTAATTTCTCTTACTGTACCCAGATTTAAAAAATAGCAAACAGTAAATAAACAAATGTGGCACTTATTAACCTATATTTAATTAAAAAACTGAAAGGTGCAGCAGTATGAGGTAAGCTCTAAATAACATATGTACAATTTTTAAAAGTGAAAGGTGCAGCAGGTGCAGCAGAATGAGGCAGACAGGATTATTGTTGGTGCATTGTTACAGCACGTGATAGTGCCATTAAATTACTGTTATTATTGTTATTGTCATTGCACGGTGATGGATTTCTCCGAGACTTAAAGCTCATCAGAGCAACATCTTGGGGGAAGAAACTGTCCTTGTGTCTGGAGGTTTTACGTATAAATGTATATATATATAGCCTATAGATTAAAAACGCAGCAGAAGTAGGCAAGACTAAAATATTTGCAGTCAGAGTGGAAACTGATTACGTCTTGACTGTTGGTCACACAGCATCACATCGATTTAAGGCCTGTCATGAGCTCTTCTCCCTCACAATGGCCCCAGTTGAGAAGCAACAGGCGTTTTCTTTCTCCAGGTCATACTATTTAATAAGCCAGACAAGTTGTGTTTTGCAAGGCGCCAGGCTCGGCAGGATCAAAAAGGAAGATACCTCAGGGAGAAAAGGCAACGGTTAACTCCACTTAACCAATTGTCCTCTGAATATTTCATAGTCCAGTGCGCTGAGCCTGGAGGAAGCGGGCGCGGACGGTTAACCGCTTCACGCCAAGTTTAAAGTTGTTCGTGTATGATTAAAGTCATATTTTGCTTATTATTAAGCTCTTACTGAAATCCCAACCAAAATAAAAACAAGAAAATAAAACGGCGTAGGCCTCTACAGTAAACCCAGAGCAACAGGAGAGTGTGCAGGGTGAGTATCACAATAACGGAATCAGCTGTTGCATGCGCTTTTTTTCACGAGTGTGGTTTTTGTGCAGAATTTGCAGAAAATGAGCTTTTGTACGTTAGTTTTCTTACAATTAACGATTCTTGAGGTGAATACTGGAGTCGAACCGTGCCTGTGTTTTGTAAACAAATCCTCAATCTATCAGAACAAGTGATAGTTTAAACAAATAAACTGACGGGAGCATTTCTAGCTTTTTGGAGGCTCAACACAAGATTCTGTAAAACTTCTGTAAAACTACAGTGCAATGGATGAGAACTAACCCTTTAAAATGATCAGTGGCAATGCAATAGTTGGTTCCACCTTAAGAAGGACGTGATTATTTCTAAAGCCAAAGTTCAAATTTTAGATAAGTGAGCAAAGTAAACATGGCTTACACAAATTACATGGGGGGGGGGGATAATTCTTAGTTTCTGAACTCATAAATTCACAGCTTCTTTTCAAACGTCCTATTGGGGGGGGGGGGGGTTACTTAATAATTGATAAATGTACACATTTGCAACAAAACTAAAACTCAGAATTTCAGATTATAAAGCTCATACATTCACAAGTTAATGTTGATCTCAACACAGGCACACATCTGCAACACAATTGAAGTTGAAGTACCTCAATATTTCCATTTAGGTGCCCCCTCTTCAAATCTTATGTATTAAGTGTAAACCTGTCATTTGGGAACCCGTGAGCAGCTACGGGAGGTCCCTGTGCATCAGCACGGATCGCATATAACCAGAAATGGCCCCGTGGGCAGGTTTGGCTGTTGTAGCTCTTTAGGATATGTTTATCTTAATCATGTTTTAGACAGATTTTGTTGTAAATAATGTCATATTCATCTAAGCAAGCTCCAGAAAAATAAGATGCTTCGGCGCTTTTCATTGCTGGCTCTCTTCAGTCTGGCAATTCTCTCCGAAACACTTTTCCAAAAAAGAGATGAACTCCCCCAAATTCAAAGATCACCTAAATTGTTTTTTGCACATTCAAGCTGATATCCCATTAAAATGTCAGCAGCACAGTGTGGCTACCAGCCCAGCACAAGACCCCACTGAGAGCTGCACACTCATCAATCCTATCAAATAGTCAAGAGGTGGACCGGGGAGAAGATTGACACTATTATGAGAACTTAACCTTTAGGCTGCTCTATTCTCTTTTACTGCTTCATTTGCTCACTTTATGATTCAGTTGGGTGGAACGATGAATGATTAGCGTGCAGGACTTCAGAAAACACAAGCAATTGTTTTGCAGCTGTAGCTCACGTATGACTTGTCATATGACTGTCATGCGACTGTAGGATCAGCTGCCATTTCTCCCAAAGTTCAATGGAGGACAAACAATTGGTTGACTGACACAACTTTTAGATAAAGGTCACTAATGGTTGGCCTCTTGAAACCCCTCAGGTGCAAAGAACAGTTTAGATCTCGTCAGGTAAGAGGCGCAACTTTTGGTTGATGATTCAGCTTGAGTAAATCCTGATGTTGAGTCTGCTCCTTCATTTCCTATCTGACAAAACCAGCCTTTAGTCTCCTCGCAGGCCGGAGCCTCTCATCACCCAGCTGGTTTGTGTTTAAATCCACGCAAATGCGTCTCATGTCCTCTCTGGCATGCATGAAGGGGGATGAGAGTCGGGCTTTGGAGTGCAAAGAGTTTCATCCGATACAGGTTCACCCGGAGATAAATCTACATGAGCAGCGCAGTTACTTCTCCTCCCCTGGTGTTTCCTTCAATGTATTTAGCTTTGAGCCCACTGGCCCTCCCCTAACCAAAAAGACATTTCTCTAACAGCATGCAGGCAAGTTAGCTGTGTCAGAAGGTGTTAGTGAGTTTGAAAGCAGATCTGTCCTTCAAGGTCGATGTGAGCACTATGGGAAGCAGTTTGCCCTCAGCCAGCGCAAGAAATGGACTCTTTTCACATGTAAGTGCAGGAGCCTTTCCCAGCGCTGTCATGATTCACTGAAACCATTTCTCTCGTACATAAAATCTAAGGGCCAACTGGTGGCACGGTGTGAGAAAACAGTTTCAGGCTCTTGGCCTTTCAGGTGATTCTCGTGTCACACCGTTTTGTTCAGAGACCTCCCAAAAGATCAAACCTTGCTTGATCAAAACCATCTGCGAATGAACGTGGTGCATCCAGGCTCAGATTTTGTGTGATTCCGGCGAGCTGATGTCCGTCAGCGGTTTGTGAATCCCCCTCTGTAGCAAGGCCCTCCGACAAACAAACAGATTATTTAGAGAAGTGAGCAAAAAATGGAACCCAATCTCTGTGAGATGTGTCAGCGGCGACACAAAGACCTTCAGCTGCAGCCCTGAAGTGGACACTTTGTTATGTGACGGAGTGCAGAGAGCGTGAAGCATCACAACACGTCACCCTTGCTTCACTCACTTTTCTTTTCTGAAATTGGCGGAGAAAGGGGGGGAACACTGCTGAAGAAGCAGAAAGTTATTCGAAAGGAACAATCTCCAGAGAAAAGTGGTCCTTTTTTGTCATGAACGTAAGAGGTATTTACATCTCTATTCTCTCACTCTAATACTTTAATTTGTTCTCCCTTCTCACATTAACCAGGTAGATAATCTCAATTTGACATTTCTATAACAGCTTCTGTTACAGTTTAAATAGTAGAAGTTATTTGTGTTGCTCAGCACTGTGGAAAAAAGTCTTTGACTTTTCATTTGACTTAACAAGTTGATCCAGTCCACATCAGACTGGCTTCAATCCTGCCCCTAAACGCTGGTTTGACATTTTCTGCCAAAGCCACTTCCTCTTGTGGCATCTCAGTGCCCTGTGTTTGAGTGTAATGAGGGAAATATTGGTGCCGTGCGAAAGCAGAGGAAGCAAATTGCCTCCATCACGACTTCTTTTTTGGACTGCAATAAAAAGAATCAGGGGATGTAGTGTCCCGCGGTGTTACAGCTGCTCCCTTTGACTCCAACCGACACATGACAGGGTTGATTTCATTCGTCAGAGGTGGTAGAATCCACATTTTGAAGTTTAAACTACTGTTTGCCCGTCCGCTGAGACTGGATGTTTTTTTTTTATTTTTTTTTTAGATAACATTTTAAAACTGTCTACTACTTTTCAAAGCGATATTTTCATCGAACGGGCTGTTTCAGGACTCTACTGCCAATAGATATTGTTAAGAAGAAAAACCACAAGAAGTGACAATGCAGTTGGCAATTTCATCTGGCCTGCCATCGGCCATAGAAATCCACATTCTTGAGGAAAGTCTCGAAACAATGCAAGTGGGCGAGTTAGGTTGAGCACTGGGGACGAGGAACTTAGTGTGGCTACTCTGTGGTCTCATTCACAAACCAAAGAATGTCACCACAATCTCATACTCTCTTAGCAGCCAGAGCTGTGATACAGTATATCTGAGGAAAGAAACCCAATGCAGCAGCATCAATTTTCTGTTTTCTCTGTCGGGTTCAAGTCCCACCGAGGCCAAAACCAGCAACTATTGTATAAATTACAGCAATTTTGTATCCATTATATTCTCTCTTACTCTCAATAAAAAAATATTCTCTGATATTTCAAAACAGTGAATTATTGCTATTTTGTTAAATTTGATTGACAAATGCAAAATGATTATAAATGAAACAATCATTCACTCTTAGTGGATAAATGCAGGTACCTTTCTAGAAATGATCTAATTTATAAAAGGATGATGTGTTTGGAAACTTAATAAGTGAATTTGTTGTAAGCCTTTAAAGAAAATAAGAGTAGAAAGTGTAGAAACTGATTTAAAATTCTTTATTTATTTTACTAAGCCACAACAAAATGTCTTTTGTCTACTTTTCCCAGTTACAACACTTTTCAAGTTCCCTTGTTTCTAGAGCGGAATGCAGAGTCCCTATAAGTTGATTTCCTGAAGGATACCTTTCTGGCAGTGAGAATACATTTCTTGCAACAGACAAATAATTCATGTTCCACATATTTGCTAAATGTTCCCTGCATGGGAGAATGGACAAAATCCACTTCAAATGTGTCGTTTCATGACTGACTATGAGATACTGGGAAAACCAGTAAGATTCAGTGACATTTTGAAATCAAACATTTAAAAGTACCATCCCCTTCCTTCAGACCTGCCCCTGAAGCCACACCTCTTGTCCAGTGGCTTTATAAGGGTCACGCACAGTTATTGCTTTTTTTTACAGTCCTGTTCCACCAGAGCTAATCTTTTTTTTTTATTTTATTATTATTTA